>NC_134701.1:41935000-42235000 GCF_043290135.1 Rhipicephalus microplus
AGCAGCATGGCATCAAGCATTGTCGTCACTTCACGGCCATAAAGAAGACTAAATGGCGTGCTCCGTGTAGTTTCCTGCTGCGCCGTATTATAGGCAAACGTCACGTATGGTAGAACGTCGTCCCAATTTTTACGATCCACGTCGATGTACATACTAAGCATGTCAGCAATTGTCTTGTTGAGGCGTTCTGTTAAGCCGTTGGTTTGTGAGTGGTAGGAGGTAGTTTTTCGATGCACTGTTCCCCTCAACTCAAGCACTGACTTGAGGAGCATGGCCGTGAAAGCGGTACCTCTGTCTTTTATTATAATTCTAGAAGCACCATGCCTCAGAACGATATTTTCAATGAAAAATCGTGCCGCTTCTACTGCGGTTCCACTTGATAGAGCCTTTGTTTCTGCGTAGCGAGTAAGATAGTACGTAGCGACAATTACCCACCTGTTTCCAGTATGCGAAGTCGGAAATGGTCCAAGGAGATCCATTCCGATTTGTGCAAAAGGCATGGTGGGCAACTGGTTGCAACAATCCGGCTGGTTTTAAAGGTGGCGATTTTCGTCGTTGACAATCGAGGTACGTGCGGACGTAATGCTTTACATTGCCTGGAAGCTTCGGCCAGTAGTACTTCTGTTGGATTCTGGCCAATGTGCGCGTGTATCCGAGGTGGCCGGAGGTTGGCTCATCGTGGCAAGCGCTCAGGATCTCATTGCGAATGGATGTCGGGACGACAAGTAAGTGGGCATTTCCGCTGGGGACAAAGTTCTTCTTGTATAGGACACCACTGCGCAAGCAAAATGATGGCAGGCTCATTTGCAAATATCTTGGGAACGCTTGTAGACTGGCCGTTAAGAAAATTAATAAGAGGGAGCAACTCACTGCCTTCTTTCTGCTTAGACGAAATGGTGACTGTGTCGACCACTCCTAAAAATGCCATGTCATCATCTTCTGAGACATCATCTTGCTTTATAGGTGACCTGAATAAGCAATCAGCATCAGAGTGCTGCCGTCCCGACTTATAGACGACCGTCATATCGAATTCTTGTAGGCGTAAGCTCCAACGCGCTAGCCGACCGGATAGATCCTTCAAGTTGGTCAGCCAGCAAAGGGAGTGGTGGTCGCTGACTACGTGGAAGGGACAGCCGTAGAGGTGTGAGCGAAACTTCAGAACTGCCCATACAACAGCAAAACATTCCTTTTCCGTTGTGGAATAATGGGACTCGGCACGGGAAAGCGTCCTACTTGCATGTGCAATCACTCTCTCGGCTGTGTCTTGCCACTGGACGAGTACAGCGCCTCAACCTACGTTGCTGGCATCAGTGTGGATTATGGTTGGAGCGTCCTCGTCAAAGTGAGCAAGCGCAGGTGGTGTCTGCAGGCGCTGTCGTAGACCGTCAAATGCTGCTTGTTCCTCTTCACCCCATAAAAATGGAACATCGTCTCTCGTTATGCGTGTTAAGGGCGACGCTATGTGCGAGAAATTGGCGATAAACCTGTGGTAGTAGGCGCAAAGGCCAAGAAAACGTCTTACGACCTTCTTTTTTGTTGGCACCGGAAATTTTCAGACGGCGTCGATCTTGTCGGGGTCCGGACGAACACCTTCATGGTTCACCACATGTCCTAAGAATCGGAGTTCCTTGAAACCGAAATGACATTTCTCAGGTTTCAGCGATAAGCCAGCGGACCGTATTGCTCGAAATACTAATAGCAGACGTCTTAAATGTTCCTCGAATGTTGGTGAGAAAACAACGACGTCGTCGAGGTATACCAGACACGTCTGCCACTTAAGGCCTGATAGGACGGTATCCATCAGTCTCTGAAATGTTGCTGGGGCTCAGCACAATCCGAAGGGCAAGATTTTAAACTCGTAAAGCCCGTCAGGCGTAACAAAAGCAGTCTTTTCTCTGTCCCGCTCATCGACTTCGATTTGCCAATAACCGCTTTTCAGGTCCATCGACGAGAAGAAGCATGCATGCCTCAGCCTGTCAAGTGAATCGTCAATACGCGATAGTGGGTATACGTCTTTCTTTGTCACGCGGTTCAGCTTGCGGTAGTCCACACAGAAGCGTAAGCTGCCGTCTTTCTTCTTAACTAGCACAACCGGTGATGCCCAAGGGCTTTTTTACGGCTGAATGATGTCATCATGGAGCATTATCTGGACTTGTTCTTGGATTGCTTCGCGTTCTTTCGGTGCCACGCGGTATGGGTTTTGTCGAATTGGTCTTGCCGTCTCTTCCGTTATAGTTCGGTGCTTTGTCAGTGGCGTTCGATTTACCCTCGAGGTCGACGGAAAACAATCTTTAAACTGGCCGAGAATATCTAGAAGGCTCTGCCCCTGCGCTGGCAATAAATCTGTGCTCACGTTGACAGGCAGTGGTGTTGAAGCGGCCGGCGTCTCTGCCTGTTGTACTGCGAAGCACTCGCGTAATTCTACAATTTCTTCAAAATATGCAACTGTGGTACCCTCTGTAATGTGTCGACGCTCGTTGCTGAAGTTTGTCAACAGGACCTCTGCTTGCCCAGACACTACACTGACGAGACTTCTGGCAATAGCGATTCCTCGAGAGAGTAAAAGCGTCGATATTTATTCCGCGACACCTTCTCCAGTATGCTGCGTGTTACACGTGACAGAGACGAGGCAGCATGACAATGGTGGCATGGTCACGTCGTCAATCACGCGCATGGGCTTGCGCTGCAGCGCTGCGCTATGGTCCGCTGAGAAAGTCAGTACACCGTCCGGTATATTTATGATGGCACCGTACTCCCGCAAGAAATCCATACCCAAGATGGCCTGTTTACAACACTCAGAAAGAATAACGAAGGTTGCCACGAATGATGAATCCCTGATCTTGATTCGTGCGGTGCACTTTTCGGTAGGCGTCAGCAGCTGGCCTCCAACTCCTCTAATTTGCTGCCCCGTCCATTCCATTTTTACCTTCTTGAGTTTGTCGACCAGATTCGCACTCATTATTGAAAAGTCCGCACCAGTGTCGACCAGTGTGGTCACATCGTGACCGTCCATAGAAGTGTAATGTCGGCGGTGACAATCTCGTCTTTCGTCGGTTCATTCGAAATGTGCGGCACTTCGTGCGGTGGTATTGGGGGATTTTCAAATCTTCGGCAATTGGCAACCTTCCCCCTAAGGTCGCTGCTTTTAGTTTCCCCGGCGTGGACTGGGAGATCTTCCTCTCGCCATGTCCGTGGTGCTACTTCTATTAGATTGGGGAAAATGACCTGGGGAGGGCGAGCGTGACCAGAACCCAGGAAAAACGTCTCGCGGGATCGTCGTGCTCGTTTCAACGTTGCTTCTTCCGTCGAAATAGCGCCGAGGGGTAGTGGACGGAAATTCTTGATACCCGGCAACGCGATGAGGACAATACCGCACGATGTGGCCTGCTTCCCCACAATGGAATCACAGGGGCCTGTAGGTAGGGGTACGCCGTATGTCGGTCTTGCGGAGTGGGGGTCACATCGGCGTCGACGTTTCCCTGTAGTACCAAGGCACCGTCGGCGGCTGTTGCTGGTGGTACTGCTGAGGTGGTGGCACGTTAGATCTATAGGCTGTCGACGGAGAATATCTGCATATTTTGACCTAACTATTTCAGTGTTTGGCTCGGGAAGTGAAAGCGCTTGCCTTATTTCTTGGTGAACAACTTCTGTGACCGACGCAATCGCGCAGTCATTCGGTGTGGCGGCAAGCTTCTTCACCTTTTCTTGCACAATTTCGCGTATCAGGTCATGCAAAGAACGCTCATCAGGAACGGCGGTTGCGCTAATTTGTCCGCTGTTGTTTGGACGGTCGTACTGGCGGTACCGTAGCTGTAGTGCGCGTTCGATGGCGGTCGCCTCCTTCGAAAATTTGTCGACACTTGAAGGTGGGTTCTGTACGAGACCAGCAAACAGCTGCCCTTTACCACTACGCATGAGGTGGCTGATCTTTCTGTTCTCGGACATATCGGGATCGGCTCGATGAAAGAGACAAGCCATGTCCTCAACAAACATAGCAACAGACTCGTAGGGCTTTTGAATCCGTGATTCAAGGAGTCGTCGTGCATGCTCCCGCCTTTCGGTGTTTGCGAAGGTGTCCAGGAACTTCCACCGGGACTCGTCCCACGTTGACCACACGTGATTCGTGAACCACGTGCGAGCCCCGTCTTGAAGAGGGAAATACACCTACCCCAACTTCTGTGCGGCGTTCCACCCGTTAACGTTGGCTGTGCGCTCGAACTTCTCAAGCCAGTCATCTGCGTTCTCATATGTATTGCCATGGAAGTCGACAGGAGTTTTAGGGGTGAAAACAGTCACCTGTATCGTGCTTGGGCTCGTCATGGTGAGGCAACTGCTTCCCGGCGCTGTCATGTTTTCCGTTCAAGGACCGAACTCTGGGCTCAGGCCTAATAGGCGGCGGCTGGCGCGGTGAACCGGTGTTTCGACGAGCGGAAGTCTTTGTGGACTAGATCCCGGGCTGTTGGAAGGTTTCCTGGACATGTACCCAGCTCCTCCACCAGTGTCACGACGCAGACACAGCAGGAGTCCGATATAGAAGAGCTCACTTTAATTAAAAATGGAAGACGCTCGTAAAGAGGACCAGGCAAGAGCTTCGTCTTCCCCTCTGCCTGTGCGAGCTCTCCTCTGCAGGTTGAATGCGGCAATATCCATAGTCATAGATATAATTGAATTTAAATAATTAGTATTGAGGTTCCACTTTGTTGTAAGTACATGTAGTAGCACCATACTTATCCTCTTCTTTATGCCTCTGCATTTCATTATAGACATTTGAACAAACCGGAAGTGTCGTATTATTACTGCCTGTCTTTGTCATATTTCACTCTGACTTAGCATAGTATTTGATGGTAGATGCCAAAAAAGACATTAATATGTCACGTCTTCCATTCACCACGAAGAGGTTTCTTTTTAAGCTATTGTTCAAGGCAGTGACATTATTCAGCATTCTGCTGTAGAGCATATGAGCAATACTGTTTGTACAGGACGCTATACCAACAGTCGCTTGTACATGCTTTCATGGACTACACATGTAGCTTTAAAAACCATCAGTGTAAATGCGGCTGTATTAATTTAAATATGAAACAGTGCATTAAAAGAAAGAAAGTTTGTATTTCTAATCTGACCCTAAGGTAAAGGGAAATGGTACCGTACAGTCAAGGGTGGATCCAGCCAACCATTTTAGGGGGAAGGGGGTTGCTTAAGGTAACACCGGAGAGAGGGGCATGGTCATTACTTTTAGTTTTTTTTCTAGATTAAAAACTCTATCATAGCATAAATACTAATAATGTGTGCCTAAAGGAATCGCAGTCATTTTTCCTAATTGGTAATAGCAGGTGGACGGCAAGCACTGAATAGAGGGGAAGGGGATACTGACAGGCTTTGGGGGGGGGGGGGGGCGATCACCTCTAGCGCCCCCTTCTGGATCCGCTACTGCGTGCAGTTCTGCACAAGACCGCAGGATTGATTCCGAACCTCAGGAGTCGCAATATAGTAGTTGTAATATGTACTAGTGTCCTTGTTCCATGCACTCAGGGAGATTATGAGGTCAAAATAATTAAGCTTTAACTTGAAACACTGCATCTCATAACCAGATTTTAGTTTTGCGACATGCAACCATCGAACTTAATTGTATTAATTCTTCTCTAAACCAGCATAGATGTACAGTGTTTGCGAAACTCTGCTCCCAGTTTTTTTCACGTGAATGTGTGGTTCATAACAGAATTTGTGGCATTGTTTAGCAGTGTGATTTTTCAAGGCCTTCCCTATTGCCATGACCTTTTTTTTACATTTGTTCAAACCAGAAGACAAGTTTACCAGGGAACATTTGCTGCATGGGAGAATGTTTGAAACAGTTGGTTATGTGTTTAAGTTGGGTCATACACACACCTTTTGCAAATCAACAAAATTTCTTCATCTTCATTAGGCAAACTAATTTTATATAATTGTGCAGCAGTAATGCAGCTATACTGTCAAAGAAATAATGTTTCAGGACAAATGGAAATGTTTAATAAAAGTTACTGACAAGAAAATGTAAAGTTAGGTGTCTGTCATAATCTCATGGTGGTTTTGGGATGTTAAAGCCCACATATCACCGAAAATGATAAGGTAACCTTGCCAGAAAAAGTTGCTTGTTATTTACTACACACCTCAAAGATCAATATGAATTCTCTGCAATTGCAGACAAGTGCAAATCTAGAAAAAAGTACATCTTAAAACCAAACGAGGGAGCAAGTAAACATTAATGCCACTGAGCACTTTTACTAAATAACCTATCCAATATTGCAGCAAAATAAGCAACTGCAAACATATGTGCTAGTAATAACAACAGAATGCTCAGCTATAGGTTTTTGATGCAGGAAAAATGAAGAAATTATGAAAACGACCACATGTTGGATAATGAAGCCAAGACAATGCTTTATTAGCAGTTTTTTAAATGCTTATCTTATGGTTCGTTTCAATAATGTTCCTGACTTAGCTCGTTGTGCACTTGGCTGGAGTGCAGATTATTTCCCACCACTGTCACTTATCCTCCTTTGAGGTCCTTGGTAGCAAGTACACCTACCTGTAACAGACATGGCAAATTACCCCACCTCCTGCTTTATTTTCCTGTGCAATTTCTAGCACCAGCCTATCTTTCCACTCCCAAATAAAGGTGGCAGTGAGTAAGCTGTGCATGCATGAACTTCACGGCATGACTCGGGCTGCAATTCAAAGCATAAACTCTCATAAGAAACTGTAATAAGTGTTCACTTTGCTTGGACAGCAGATATTTAAGCAAAATTGGTTGAAACGCAATATGAAAATATGTGTGCATTTTTAGTGCCAAGTATCGCACAGTTAAAATAGTGTGAGGAGAACACTCGCAGATAGAGCAGCTGAATGAGTGACAAGCGTTTCTTGGTTGTACGGGTAGTCACATTCAATGGGCCTCTTGTGCAGCCCTCGCAATGCTACGAAAAAAGCACATGCTATTGCCTGTATTCTAACCTCAATCGCGAGTGGGCACTGTAAAATACAGAGAAAGCGCCCCTTTTTACTTTTCTGGAGATCTCAAATACGTGCGAATGACCGAGCAAGCGCCCCCTCCCCTGCCGCAATTATTTTTCAAGCTGTTCTCAACTACAAGATTCCGCAGCAGCAGTTCGTTGGAACCAAAGTTCTGAGAGTCCTTGTATATGCGCATAATTTTTTAACACTTTTATAGCGTGATGCCTCGAGGCTGCATTCTTAGTTGTCACAAATTGTCTGAACATTTGTATAACATCTTTCCCGCCTTGTCATAACACCTAAAATTTCCCACAAGGATTCCTCTTGCGTCTAAAAAACAGTAAATGCGTGTGTATTCAATACAGCATTTTATTAAAAACACAGGTGTGCATTTTTTCTTAAAGGTACTTTTATACTGAATTAGTGTCCGAGACCAAGTAAGGGCCCCCTTTTAGATCATCTTTCAGCATCGAGGGGGTGATTTCTCGGGATTTTACAGTAGTATGTAGTTGGGGATAGTGCTTGGGCCAGTGCGCATCTCTCACTTTAAAGTACTAAAAACATGGAAGCTTGTACCTCTATGCAAAGAGAAGAAACACAGCATACCAAATACGTTTGCACTGTTTCAAGTTTTAGTCCACCATGGTGAAACTCGCATGTCCATCAAACAAGTTGTGTAAATGAGGGCAAATTTCAGCCATGTGTAGCCTTAAGCTTTTGAGGATACACTTCGCACGTTACCAGTCATGGTCAGCATGGCTACACACTGTTATCCTTTATGAAAGGGAAAACGTGAACTCATGGACTGCGCTCAGCGGCGACTGGCTACAGTACCATCAACCTACAGCTGAAGAAAGCGTGCCTGCTTCTTTTTATTAGCGCCTATCCAATGGCCATAATTCATTCTTTCGTATGCGAATAGATGCCTTTAAAAAGCGATGCGCTTTGTTGAGCGGTTTGAGCGGTTCCAATTCAGTTAGTAAATAATGGTAAGAAAGTACCGCCACAAAAACTGGATTTGTCAATTCTTTTGTTGCAATGAGTGGCTAATGACCCAGTTATCTTGACTGCAAACCTTTTTTAACGGAGCGCGCAACGGTTAAATTGTTTAAAGACATTTTCATAGTGCTCTGCTCGGGCATATGAACGTTGCCTCACAAGATACCACAGTTCTGTAGACTTCTGAGACTGCATATTTTTTTTGTTTGAGAAAAGCAGTGCACGGGCTCATTTAAATGTACATGTAATGTGTGTCTGTTGCAAAAAATTGTCCTCTGTGTCACGCTTCCTATCCTCCATCCTCCTAGGATTATACGCATTGAGATGTGATACACCTAACAATACAACTACGCCGACTTTCATTTCTCTTTGGGCCAGGTGAATGATCTGGTCAGCTACTGTACATCATTCTTTTTAGTTTTTTTTCTTTGTGTGTTGAAAGGACACTAAAGAGCGAAATAATTCTTCGCATACTATTGAAGTATGATTTTCCATCCCCACTCTTACCACGACACGACGCTTGGCAAGTGCAAAACCGCGCAAAGAAAATGTCTCACCAAACACCTCGACATCATTAATTTTTATGGCAATTACTGGGTTCTACATAGCTTATAATCGATAAAAATGAAGGACATTGTCATCTGTGGGTGTCATATACCTCGCATATGAAGTTTCAGAAAATATTACCGAGTCAATCGCAAAAATGTGAATAATACATTTAAAAACTTTTGACGTCACGGATGGACATTTTGGCACAACTTTCAATAGTGAAACTTTAACCTTAATTTTCTCCACTAATAATGAACTTGGGATAGTGAAACAAATGGCATTGGCATTAGAGTACTCAGAGTGCAGTTTGTCAATCTAAACTACGTCACTATTTCTCTTTAGTATCCTTGTAATGCTTTTGTAAAATACACACAAGAAGCTTGTGAATCAAGTGCAAAGCTGCACAGCAAACGGGTGTTGGGAGTGTGGAGTTTGTACATTGCGATTTCACCCATGTCGCATTGCTGCAGTGAAGGAAACCAAACTGATCGAGGCTACAACAGCAGAGGCCTATAAATCCCTCCCGAGTTTACTTCCACAGTTTCAACCACATGGGTTCAATAGTGGCAAAACATGACATTTATTCCACTTTTTCTTTACAACTCTATTATAAACAGAGACTAACACATGCATTTTTCTTGGTTTAAATGTTGTTTTTTTATCTTTCAGTGAATACGTTGTATTGAGGTAAGACTGATATTATTGAATATAGAATCATTTTGAGGAATAGATTCAATATCTCTGCTGCTAGCCTCCTTTCTGACATGCATTCCTGACAATTGCATTAATTGACAATTGTAAGAAGTTTAACCCTAGTATTAAATTTACCATACACCACCCTTGCAGCAAAATCAACTTCCTAGATATGACGGCATTTATTGAAACATTCTTTAATGTGAGGTATGAAAAAAAACAAATCCTTTGCCCACAAACATATAGCAGGCAATGCCAATCAGAAAAGAAAAATGAACAGGGCAGAGCCTAGTGAACTTTTGAGGAGGAAGGATGTGCAGGAGAAGCAGACTCCACCTCCACTCGTACCGGACAAAGAAAAAGAGAAAAAAGATCTTCGTCTGGGTTACAATGTTGTTCTTGCTGCTAACATGTTTGGCCCAATTTAAGCTTCAGTGGTAAATTCTTCTTGAAGTTCTTTCTTTTACAGAGAAATCAAAGGTTACGTGCTACATAATGCAGACGAATAGCCAACTATAATACATAGACTACACAAGCCATCATCTATGACGCGGCAAAGAAAAAATATTCATCAGACAGGCAAAGCGTTTAAGAAGCGTCTGTAACGACAACGATCACTACGCTCACCAATTAAGCAAGCCAAAAGAGACATTTGGTGAAATGACCTGAACAACACTCTGAACAAAGTCCAAACTGAAGCTTGCAAATGAGCAAATCACCACTAGCTGAACATGTCGCATAGCACAGCTTAACCAGCCGCTAGCCTTTGGAGCCAAATACCGAAATTCATTTCCAAACCTAAATAATATCTTTTGCAAGTATTACCCAACATTAACTACCAACGAGCCGCTTTGAAAAATGTTCCCCGACATGTTAGTGCATGCAAAAGTAAACCCGCATTTTTTTGTACACATAATACCTAGTTGTCAGCTAAGATTTAAGACCTGCAAACGCCTTCAAGATTATGTTAGAATCAAAAGCACTAAAAGTGATTTACGCATAGTATAAAATCTAGTTTTACCTGCACTAGTTCAAACATTATCCACATGATCAAATATACATACTGTCACAAACAGGACAACATTTCAACATGGTGTAGTAGCCCAACTTCGACATGGACACAGAGTACAAGAAAACACGACACTCGCTTTTCTGGTCCTCTGTGTCCCCGTCGAAGTTGCGCGACTACGCCACATGTTAAAATGATATTTCACAAACATGTCCAGCTCTCAACCCTACTGAACAAACAGGACAACCTGTTAACGTTTCATTAAATAGGCATCAAGCAAGCATGGCAAACGACTGGAAGCAATGGTGCAGCAATTCATAGTGGCAGGACATATCTTCAACAATCTTAAACCTTAAATCCAGTAACCAGCTTTTCGAAAAAGAAAAATTGCCGCACATTATTCACAAGTTGCCGCACCTTATTCTTATCAAAACCGACTCACTCAATCAGTGGTTCACTCAACGCCTAAAATCCTTACTCAACAGAAAAAAACGCCTATACCGTTCAGCGAAACTACGCAACAATACCGACGCCTGGGAAAAATATCGCCTATGCGCCGATCAGTACATGAAAGAGGTAGCTGAAGCAAAAGCTAAATACTTCTCAGTGGATCTGCTATCTATCCTAAAATCGAATCCTAATAAGTTTTGGCGTTTGCTTTCACCAAAGTCAAGTAGCAACCAAATCGAACTTGTTGATTCAGGAGTTCAACCGATAAACAGTGAGGATTGCGCATCCGTCCTTAATGACTACTTTGCATCAACATTTAACCTCGCCAATAGCACTGCCGTCTCGCCCTCTCCCTTCTGTTCCCCTCGAGAACTCTCCCCATTTGACATAAATACTGATGGAATTTCTAACTTAATTCGTAATCTTAAATCTTCTTCATCGGCTGGCTGTGACTGTATCACCACCAAGCTCTTGAAAACACTCTCCATTATTCTAGCCATTTACTTTCTCTAATATTTTTGCAATCCTCAGAGCTGGGCACCGTGCCAGACGAGTGGAAAAAAGCCCAGATTATACTGATCTTTAAGTCAGGCAACCGGTCAATCCCAGCTAATTACCGTCCAATTTCTTTAACGTGCATTTGTTCTAAACTATTTGAGCACATTATAGCATCCAGTCTCATGACCCACCTTGAATGAATTAATTTTTTTCATCCACTTCAACACGGCTTTCGCAAACATTTTTTCTGTGATACCCAGCTCGCCGAATTTACGCACGACTTACTTAATTCCATGAATAATAACCTTCAGACAGACGCCATTTTTCTGGATTTTGCAAAAGCCTTCGACCGAGTACCTCACAATCACCTGATCCGCAAGCTAACTTCCCTTGGTATTCCTCCGAATTTATTAAGCTGGATTAAGCACTTTTTGACGGGACGCATGCAGTTCACGTCAGCTAATAACTGTCAATCAGCATTTGCTAAGGTAACATCCGGCGTGCCGCAAGGTGCCGGTTTATCGCCCCTTCTGTTCCTCATCTACATTAATGACTTGCCGGCTAACATTAAATCTAATATCCGACTTTTCGCTGACGATTGCGTCATCTACACCGTCATCAATAGCCCTGCCGATGCTAATAAGCTACAACGCGACCTCGACTCAATTGCTTCATGGTGCAATAAATGGCCCGTGCCCCTAAACATAGATAAGTTCAAATCATTATCATTTACCCGTAAGCGTGCCGTACTTGCCAACATATATTCTATTAACGCCGTGCCCATAACTTCCGTACCATGCTACAAATATCTTGTCGTCCACTTGACTTCATCGCTATCCTGGATCACCCACATTGATTCCATCTGCTCTACAGCATCCCGTACACTCGGCTACCTTCGACGCAACCTGAAGTGCGCATCCTCCGACGTAAAAAAAAACTAGCTTTCATCACCTTCGTACGACCTAAACTTGAATATGCTTCAGCAATCTGGCATCCTTCACAAGCCTACCTAACAACTAAAATAGAGTCCATCCAAAATCGCGCAGCTCGCTTCATATCTTCGCAATACTCACACAAAACCAGCATTACCGAGCTAAAACACTCTCTTTCCCTTCCAACTCTTGAATCCCGCCGCTTGATCACCCGTCTATGCCTTCTGCACCGCTTCTACTATCATCCACGCTCAAGACATCAGTTGCTCCAATCTGCTCACAGAACTTCATCGCGCATAAATCACAGCAGGCCCACTGCACGCATAAATGGCCGGACGACAGCATTTATCACCTCATTTTTTCCTAATGCAATAGCTCTCTGGAATGCCTTACCGGATGACTCCGCTTCATGCGCCGACAGAGAAACGGAAGCGCAAAACTGAACGAACATTTTTTCATGCCTCTCTCCTGATAATCTCAACTACTTCGTGTTTATCGCCAATCGTTTTAGAATTGTACTTAGTTTTGCTCTGCAATTGTTTAACATATGTAAAGCATTGTGTATTCTTTTTTATATTGTTCTAGTTCGTTCATGTGATTTCTGATTCCTGTCTCCTGTGTAAACTTATTTGCTTTTATTCATTTATTTATTTATTTACTTATCCTGTTGAACATTGTACCCTATCTTGTTACTTGTCCCCCCTTATGTAATGCCTTCGGGCCTTTAAGGGCGAAATAAATTAAATAAATGAAATGAAACAAGTTTAATACATTCCAGCCAACAAGTACAAATGTTTCAAAGGGGGCACTTGGGCCATTTTGACATGGCACATACACAACGAAAACCTATAAAAAATAACTTCAAAGAATTTTAAGGGTAATTATCTCCATTGTCAGGTGGTGCTTCCTCGTGGCAAAGATAATTCAGCAAAATGTCTCCTCCTTTTTTACCCATCCATGCAAAACACTTGCTCCCTCCTGCCCCTCATTTCTTTCTGTTTCCTGGGCTTTTGATTGATTGCCCCTTTTACCCTGGCGCAACTCATTACGGGGGATTGGCTTTTAACTCACCCAATTCAGCATGCCAACTTCTCGTTTTCATCTCCCCGTTTTCGCATGTGGCCTTCCCTTCTTTGTTTAAGTTTGAGGAGAGTGTATGAAGAATATACAAAATGCACTAAAGTAGGCAAGGGATGAAATTTCGCCTTGTTGGTAGAAAATATGTGAAATATTTTGTGGTCATTTGCTGATTGTTAGCATCAGTGTATCCCACATTCCCTTCATCTTGATAAATCTGCCCTACACAATTGAGATAGGTTGGCAGTTGCAGCCTTGAAGAAGTCTGCATGTTGAGACGATGGCCTTAGCGACAACCCGTGTTCACAAATGTTTCATCTCTTTAAGCTTGTCTTCCTCACAACTTCTGTGTTTTTTGGTTTCATAACATGACATTTCTGATTTCTTTAAAATAATAGAATTGGTACTGCCTTGTATAATTCGTGTTGATAATAGCTCATTTTTGTCTGTATTTTGGTAGATTTTCAATGCATCCATTGCCTTGGTTTCTTAAGAGCAATCATTTGACTGAGTTAGTGAAACAACGATTGCTCTTCTTCGTTTATTTTCGGCCATCTTTTGTTTATTTCCTGCCATCTTGCGTCTACAAACTAGTACGTACTATACTAAGACTGAAATTATGAAAGAAACAAAAGGAATGATGTTTTTGCTTATTTGTATAAGCAACAACTGCTGATTTGTTTAAGCAGTTTGTGCTTATTTTGTATAAGATATGAGTGCAATAAAGATCATTCATTCATTGATTCGCACTGTAGCACCAAAATTGGGAAATTTAGTAATAGCGTCTTTTTATTTTATTACCAGCATGTCAAGTGCCGGAGGCATGAGTGCTGGCTAACCAATGAAGAGTTCATTCCTGGGCAAAAGTGCAAAACATTCACCCCACCTCCCGCCGATACTAATCTGCAATCTTTTTTCAGTGGTTCATTAATACAAATAGCATAACAATTCGAAAAGTGGGCCAAATGTGATGTATCACCCTAATTTGTTATGCAGCACTGAGCAGCTGGCTCGTCCATCACTCAGACTCAGTGCAGCCGATTTTACCTGGTTCAGACGGCCCCGCTGTCGATCGGGCACAGCAAAAGAGCCACACGTGATCCTAAAACCAGCAACGTGTTTCAATTACGCACACAATAAATAGACATCATGAGTACACGTATCACAACAAGACAAATACGCAACACGTACGGCGGAAGTACGGTAATGAAAGTCTTACCGTTATTGACAAGATCTCTATTAGCCGTTACAATCATCTCATCAGGCTGCTGTACAAACCGAGCAACTTGCTCAGCGAAAATGTTTTCGAATTGCGCTACATCAACACAGAGCGGTATTACCACCACTGCCACGAAATTAATGGTGCAAAAGTGCGTTCACCCGGAGATTTGTTAGACGTTGACAGCTTACCCGTTCCTGACACGAGGTGCTCTATGAACCTGTGAACATTTGTTTTCATCACTGTCCTCACTGAAGAGTAGATTTATCGCGAGGAAGAGTGCTTGCCGCAAATAAACACGTATCTTGAACTTCGCGCTGGTTCAACGACAAACTCGGAAGCCGCCATGACACTTTTTCTCACAGGAAACGAGCCAACGCAAGCCTAAGTTGTTGCAAGCAGAATTCAACGCAGCCACCACCTCAGACACAGCAGCGATGACCGGTGATTTGTGCTTAAAACGTTTTGGTTTTTAATCTGTCATTTTAAATGTTTGACGAAAACAATCTCTTCACATGCTTCAATACTATAGTCATCATCATCAGTAACACGCGAAAATTAAATGCGGAACTTCAAGGCACACAAAAATGCCATTTTTATTGTTATTATTAATGTTAATATTATTAAAACTTGCAGATAAATTACAAGGCTCCTCTCAAAATGGAGCAGCGCCACAGTCACACGCATTCTCAGCACTGCCCTAAAACACTTCTATGCAAGGCCTTAGAACAAGAAAAAAATTATGACTTAGAGGAAATGAACAAAACCATAACTACATTAATTCCTAAAACGCAACTGCAGCTAGGTTAAAATATTAGGTCAAGAAGTAAGCAAACTTTCCCAATTCCCCCCCCCCAAAAAAAAAGAAAAAAGAAATTACAATCTACAAAAGCTACCCACTCAATATCTAAAGTTGAATTAACTCAGCTAAAAGGGCTGAATAACAAAAAGAAAATTGCCGACATGGGGATTTATAGCACCAAAGAATTCGATGAAGAATTCAAAGAAAGGACAGAGCATGACAGCAGCTAATTACGACAGCTAATTATGAATGCACACCCTAACAGATAGAGTAACATAATCAGCAGTCTCAACATGGATAGTATGGTGGCAGCAAACGTTTACTACAGCTCATGAATAGGCGACCTAACAGAGAAAGAAGACAAAGTTCAACAAAACAACTAAACTCTATGAGTGAATATAAACAAAGTTAGAAAGAAACATGAAATCAGAAGCTTACCCAGGAACGAATCTGCTTGGATACCCTACCCTGAGAGAATGGAATAGAGCCCTACAAAACATGACCAACGAAAAATCATGCAGCGAAATTGTTGACCCAATGAAAGATGGAGATCTCGTGTTGAAAAGCTTGTGACACTTTCTGCACAATGCCTCACATACTGGCGAATTAAATGTACAACCTAACTGTAAAAATGCCAATACCAAACAAATACAGAAAAAAAGAGATGAAAGATTTGAAGAATTATACACAGATCAACAGATGTCCCACTATGGATCATAGTCATGTGCTGTCAAACTGAAAAATCTGCCAAACGGAATTTATCCATTTACATAGCTTGCAGAGACTAATAAAATGCATTCGACTCGGTAGAGATACCAGCAGTCTTAGAGTAGCTAGTGCATAATGCATGCATCAATACCCAAGCCAACATCTACAGAGAGTCCACAGCAGACAGACAGACAATGAACTTTATTAAGGTCTTGAGGAGCGACTAGAAAAGTCCCTTTATGGGGGAGGAGCTGTTGCAGAGCAGAAAAATTTTATTCGTGAAGTGGATCTAGCAAGGAGACGAAATCTGAGCAATATTTACAGCATGCTTAGCAGAACCATTTGAGCCACCATGTTCATAAGAAACACGAATAAACATTTACAAAAAATATCTTGGTACTTACGCTTTGCAAATGACGTTTTGCTTTTGAGCAGTGGTGCCGTTGAACTACAATGAACTGAGGGTCGAAACCGAGAAAGTGTTCAAGTAGGGCTACAGATAAATAAGTAAAAGACAAGGATCTTATGTTAGGAGGCCAAACAAGAGAGCGGGAGTTCACAACGGCACACTAGAATTCTTACAATATATATGTATTTACGTCAGATATTCACAGGACACACTACTCATGAAAAGGAAATTCACCAAACAACATAGATGGGCTAAAGCTTTAATGGCAGACATTCCCAAATCATAAAACGCAATTTACAACTGTCCCTAAAGCAGAAAGTGGTCAACTATTGTACACTGCGAATACTAACATAGGGTGCAGAAACTGGAATGATAGTAAAAAAAAGAAGAAAAAAAGTCCAGAACAGACCAAGAACTATGCAAAATAGAAACACAAAATGGTTAGCATAACATAAAGATATTAAAAAAGCAGACCTCGATAGAAAACAAACAGGGGTACATGACATTCTAGCTGACATTAAGAAAAAAAAGTGGACCTGGGCAAGTCAAGCAATGTGAGGGAGAGACAAGTGACCAGTTAGAGAGATTGTGTGGCTACGAAAAGATGGGAAAAATAGCTGAGAAAGGCAGAAGGCTAGGTGGGATTTGCACGCATAATATCGATTAGGTTTGCACAGGGTTGAGAAAATTGTAGGTAACTGGGGGAAGCCTTTGTATAGAATTGGACATAAAAAAGGCTGATACACAAGAAGAGCATGTGTTATCGAGCTGTCGCACATCGCAGGTTGGTTTCAATACGAACAAGTTATTCAACTAACATCGCAGTGCTACTGCTTACGTATTGTAGTTGCACTACCAACTGCTTTTCGACATGTTTCTAGCAACGTTGAAACATATCTGGAACCTTTATCAAAACCATGTACAGCCATGTCCCCGACTCTGTATAGTGAATCTGCAGCCAGGCTTAATTCGTGGTACCTTGCGGCAGTTGTGGGCTCCGACGTGGTGTGCCCAGGAGCATGCGTGACCTAATAGACATGCAGGGCTGCTTTGCACAAGTGTGACTATGTTGAAAGGTGTGCCTGTATAACCGTAGATGCATGGTTCCTCAGGGCGCTTTCAGCACGTGAATTCTGAGAGGTGACAAGTTTCGACTGATAACACATGCCTGACTAGGCACTTGTTATTGTGCCTGGTCAAGTATGATACGGTTGGCGTTGCAAAACTTCTTTAGCACCAACCACTCCAGTTCCAAACTAAAGCACATTGCATGAAGAAGGTAAATAAATAAGCGCGCCTGCCACCACAATTCGGATTTTAAAATTTTACATATTTGCTAACACAACCAAATGAAGGCATGACTTCTCCGAAAGGCCATGTTCTACAAGAAGTGAGTGCTCTTCTTGGGGAAGTCACACCTTCATTTGGTCATGTTACGAAAGTATGTGAAATCATAATTTGTGGCAGCAGATGTGCTTTCTTTACCTGCTTCATTCACTTTGCTTCAGTTTGGACATGGAGTGGCTGGCACTAAAGAAGTTTCGCGATGCCAAGCGTTCAGCAGCCCACATCACTGATGCAAACTGGAACCTGAAGATGAAGCATGCCCGCTGTTTCATACTGAAGAAGCCTGCTCACACGACCTGGGAAAGCCTCACTGGGCTGGGAAAGGTTCACATTGCAGAAAGTGTGCGCTATGTACTCAACAAAGGCCCAAAATTTAGGCCTCTGTTGCTGGCTCACTAATTACTGGCATTGCACCGACGAGTTGCGGCGAAAGTCGAAGTCGCAGCTAGGGACTATTGCGTACAAGACAATGTCAAAGCTCTAACAAGAACAGGACAAAAACCCTCTTCGTCAGGAGTATACGTTGGTGGGTGTTGTCATTCTTTCAGTGCAACAAATTGTGCCCACTTCAAGTGGATAAAAGTAGTGGCTCCGTAGTAATGGATGTAGATTTGAGTAACTTCAAGGCAAGACAAGCAGTCTACATGAACTTCGTCAAGTTAAAAGTCATCAAAACAAGAGTTTTGAAAAGCAAGGCAGTGGCTCTGAGTAAGGACTTGGAACTTGCACGACTAGCAGAGTCTATTGCATACTGCAGCTAGCAAAAAGAACACCCTTTCTGGGTTTTTTACGGCCAAGACGCATAAGCCGGGTGTTTCATTCAGGACAATTGTGAGTGATTGAGGTATCTGGCAGAACATGACTAGTCAGTTTTTAATGAAGCGGCTAGACTCGGTTGTCATGAGAGACCCATTTTAAACTGGGAATTTTCCATATATCATCCACTTTCTTCAAAGAATCCTTCGATGGTTACTTGTCCCTGGTTGCTGTTGAGGACCTATTTTATTCTGTCCTGCACGGTGAATTGTTTTTCTACATAAGAAGTTGCACAGATGAGAGTGGTGTGGTTGCCTTCAGGAATGCCGCGGACATGGCAGTATAAGCTTTTATGGCCCTTCTCAAGTTTTATGTTAAAGGCAGCTCGTATGCTGCTCCTTTGTTGTGCAATTTCTTACGTTTAACCGTAACTGCTTTTATTACGTTCCACCAATTTTTAATTAGTGGGAGGTTTTGGAAGGTCTTACGTATATTGATAGTTTTTTTATTATTTTAAAGCAACTAACCAACGTCACATAAGCAGTGTTAACAATGTTCTAGCAGGCTTTCACAGACTGAAAAAAGATTGGTGTTCACATGAGTTGAAGGCTTGTGGCTTTTTGCAGTTTTTCGCTTAGCGCATTACCTTGCAGAGTCGTCCCGGCTGTTGGCTTTTTTGTCTAGGTGTGCTGAAAAATTGCTTACATACGAGTTGACGCATTCCAAAACTGTGAAAAGGGCCATAGCTGAACAATGCCCAGAGTATGCATGTGCAGGGTCGTGCTCACACGTTATGCAGAAGACTTTTCTAAACCAGTCGGACAGGTTGTCTGTGGTTGGTTTCCTTCCCATGCTCCTTAACGCTGTAGCTGAGTTGCTCCACCATACTATCAAGAGAGAACACCACGGTACTGGGGTAGAGAAAGAGCGCAGAACAGCGAGACCTGAGGTTGTACTGTGTATGCACCAAGCTGCACACGACCTAAAGATGGTTGCAAACAGAGATGGCATGCCGATTCTTTTTTCTGTGCCACAAAAATCATCTTAGTTTTCTCATGTATACATACTATCTGATGGAAGCAACAAAGGTGGGTATGGTAAGAGGCACGTCGATCATACACAAAATGTGTCAACATGGTCGTTTATGAATTTCCACTATCCTACGGCAAAAGATGAACGTTGGCCGGGCAAGAATATACATAAATGAGCATGCACAGAAACATGAGCTTTCGTTAAAAGATAAAGATGGGGCACATTTGCTGTCGCATTGCGACTCTCATAAGTGTGGGCTGTACCTGGATAAGGTTTGGAGTATTAGCAGAAGCAGGGACACAACTACTCGAGAATGCATGGATGCATTCTGTATAAAATCACGAGGTTCATTAGGTATCAGTGATACTTTGTCTTTCTGGTAGGTAGAGAACAAGGTCACAGATTGTGATAAGTTAGTATGCTCTCAATGTGAGCCCAACTTACTCCACACATGTGTGCCTATAATATTTGATGCAGGATATGATGAATAAACTGTAGAAACTTTGAGCTCCCCTAGACCCCTTTTCTCATTATTTTGTCATTAAAAACAGCCACATCTTTGTGGCTTCTGCAAGAACATGTACCGATTAGAATAGCGAAGAGTACTTCTAGCCTGGCCTTTGTGCCTTAAAAATACGTAGAGGCAAATTTGACATAAAAGAACAACACCATGTTTGGTTGATGCACACCAGGGAGACATGTGGCTATGAGAAGTTACCGATATGCAATGACAAGGGGAATTACTGCAGTGATTGTGCGAGCATTCCTAGCTAGAAAAAGGCTAGGAGTGACCAGTGCCTTCTGTCACATAAGCCATGAAATAACATAAGCAACCACCATAACTTCTGCCACCATCTGGAACGTAATAGCACTGCCAAAGGATGTATTCATTGTTCTTCTGCACAGGCTTGCGGCATGCCGCTCCATAAAAGTAAAGCGACAGCACATAAATGCTTCAATGTGGTAGTGTCAGAGCACATACTAAAATCTGTTGCAACAAAATTATAAAAAAATCACTGCTTTTTCACATAGTCGTTTTAAAAAACCTTTAAATCGGTCTGAAGACGTTACATTCTACAAATATTTGCTTGTGAATGGAAATTCTTTGTTAGATTAGAAACTTCGTAAGATGGTTTTACTAGACAGTTTTATTAGTATTTATTAGCAAAAATTAGACATTGGGGAGCCATGAAAATTTTGTAAACGGGGCGGGGGGGTGCTGGAAACGACGTTTTGACAAGTGGACTTGTCTTTTACGAGGCTCAACAAAATTTTGAGAAATTTCGTTCAATACAAGAACCATATTGCTGTATCATTCTGCCTATCCCAAGAAATGAAGTTATTTATAATATAGAGGAGCCGAGAAATGTAACCTCATATTGCGCACACGCACCAACGAAGACCAAAAGTTTGTATCGTGCACTGACTACTAAGCGGGGACAAATGTGCTAATCTGATAGTGAAGTAAACATCACATCCTATTGATTAAAAAATGACACGCAGGAAAACTAGTAATAAGACCCAAAATGACATTGTACTTCCTAAAGAATGAAATATCCTTCAATTTTCCATGTGATACTTGATTTAGCAAGACCGAACCAATACATGTGCTTGAACATATACATAGTGTTCATGTGATGTCACTTCCGCAAATGTCGCCATCTCCAGCCATGCCCGTGTACCTCGCTGGGTACCTACAGCAGTTAGCGTGCTGCAGCACGGTTTGTTGAGGGCTTTTCATCTGTTGCTGTGCCCAATGCTTCAAAAGAAGCCATGCTGTTTTTCGTTGTCATGCTTTAACGAGCTCATCGGGTCAGGAAGGCCTTGCTTGTTCACTCGATACAAGACCGGAAAATCAAAACATGTGACACGTATACCAGCCGCCGCGTACTCCGGCTGCCAGCCATGATCTACGAGGGCCCATTATCTCCCTTTCACTACCAATTGCGTGGTCTAAGAACAAGTGAAACCTCAAAGTCTCTCCAGTCGCAATTTTAAAATTGGATGAGCGAATCGCACAGCTCTTATCGAAAACGATTCATCGTGCAGAGCTAGGCAAGTTTACACGATATATACTATTAATAATTTTAATATATTGCTGCGGCCCACACCATCAAAGTGGCACTACGGCTCCACGGGTGTTTTAAACATTGATGTTGAGCGTCATTGATTGAATTTGTGGAAACAACGAAGGAATATATTATACAAGGTAGAGACTTCGCGTGGTACGTACCGCGCTGATGCTGGTCACTTTTTTCCGCGTACGTTATGACTAATGTTTTACCTTGTACATTAATTTTCTTGTTGTGCGATAATATACGGCATTGTCCCTGAAAATGATGCAGACCGTTTTAGGGAATCAATCGACCAATTTTTAAAAAACCTGACCCCCCAACTCGAATCGATCGGCTATACCTTAAATCCCGAGTGAACGAATAGCATTTCACATCCATTTTCACAGTTCGTTTGAATGCAATACCCGAATTCTTACGATCGCGTTCACAATTTTAACCGCTTCCCTGACACGCTGATGGTGCACGCAGCGGTCGCGGACAAGTTTGTATATACAGTACCTATCTCTGTTTGCAGGTACGTGCTTGGATATAGCACTTACCCGTAATGAAGTTACACCTGAAGACGCAGATATCACCGTTTCTTCAAGTCGTTTTTGTTAATCTGTACCAGCCAAACATGCCGGTGCTTTTTGTAAAATCGCAATGTTCGTTCTCAATTTTAGGTAATAACTTTCGGCAAAGAGAACACCCTGACGCTCTGCTCGCTCTTCGTGGGCTGTTATATCAACTTGCCTCACCAGCAGCTGATAAATTCTCCAACTTGCATCGTTAGGCAAAACTGAACGAGCGCATGCACGAGGAATCAACACGACAGCGGTCGGCCATGGAGTCAGTAGGTACCCAGGCATGTCGGTGGCGCATTTCGGAAGTGACGAATTGGCGCTGCGTGATGTACGTGCACACTATGTATTGTAACACAAGGCAGGACTACACGGACACCCGAGAAGGGACAAATCGTTTTTGCTGTGTTAAAACATGTTAAAGTACTGTCACTAACTGGTCCAGCTTTCAGTCATTCTGTGTGCTTCTGCGTACATGTGCTCATTTGCGGACGTTCCATTATCACAGACTTAGGTACCTAGTATGATGCATCTTTTCTGCATAATTTTGATAGAATATCTTTGTATATGTAGTTAACTGTTTTTCTTGCATACTCGTATACTGACGCAACCAGCAGCCAAGAAGATAGAGACCACAGGAGCGCACAGAAAGGGTTTGAGCATGCGCACGTGCGATCATACCGGTGTCACACGGGCACTTTTCATTGCAATCAGCTAGGGCGTCTGCGCCAAACTAGATCCGGCGCAGCAGCAACAGACCTGTCGATCTCGATCAAAAATATTCGAGTGACACCAGTATTAGTCACCGCTAACTGCCCAAACTAATCGGATCAAATACGGTGTAGCCGTCATCTAACTGTGATATAAAAGGGTACGACATAGCAAACAAGAACCCGTGTGACAGTGTTGTTGTCAGTACAGTGCATCAGACCCTAAATCTCATTCGGAAGTATGTCTGCACAAACATGATCACGCTTACGCAGCTGTAATTCAACGCTGCGGCTCGCATGATCCAGCCAACACTATGGTATCATCAAACGTGCAGGGAACTAAATTTTTAAAACAAACCACCACACAGCACACACAAGACAGCCAGCACTTGAGCATTTCACATCGACGCGGGATGGTGGCCATTCAACGCTACCGCTTGCACGAAACACCCACGGTGCTCGATCTTCCCCCTCTGAAGGATCGGTGGGCCGAGAATCATTGCCACAACACCAGATTCGCAAGGAATAATACCGCAATCCATACACACCGCCGCACAACACCAAAATCAACATCGACAAAACCAGAGGAAGCGCTGACTGTCGACGTCGGCGCACCGCTAGGGACTAAAGCGCCTAAGGATGTTCGCGCGATTTGGGTGCTTTAGGCAGCTCGCGGTCACCAGAAAAGCACCTAGGGCGAGGCCATTCGTATTAGTTCGCGCCTTGACTCGCCGTGGCGCTGCAGGGACTGTCTGCAACGGTGCTGGAATGTAATGTCGCGTCCTGGTCACAACTTGAAAGGATGCGTGCTAGTATTTTATTTCGCCGTGGAGCGGCGCGCAAGTCGCCACCGTGATCGGTCGAGAGTACTCGTCAGTCGCTAGCGCGGCACTTTCAGTCGCTTTATCGTGTGCTCGCTAGTCCCAACGTCTTCGCTTTGCCTATCTGGACTTGTTCGGGATCAATACGTGCCAATGTGACCATGCCACAGTGATGTGTAAACAGCAAACAAACTGCTTTGCACCTGGACGCAATGCGGGATATGTTTCGGCCCGCAAACAAGGGAACAAGGCGTCTGTCTTCTCTGCTCCCGCCGACGATGAACGGCGCAAGGCCTGAAAGCATACGATTCCTCGCACTGACAAACCACTGGAAAAGAACTGCGTCGTGTGCGAAGCTCATTTCAACGAAAGATTCGTCGTCCGTAGATACAAGCATGTTATATACGGGTTCTTAGAAACTTGGGAAAAAGCTGTACCTAAGAAGGGCGGGTTCTTGAGGGAATCAACTGCCGAATGACTCCGCGTCACTCTAACCAGCACCATTTCCACCCGGCACTATGTCACGAAAACCTTCGGCTATAAATACTTGATGACGTCTCGCCTCTGCCAAGACGCGCTCAAAATATTTTAGGAATTCTGAAACAAACGGCTAGCTCGAATGATCACCCTTCACCAACACACTTTTTGATGTCTGTGAATCGCCTCAGTTTTTACAGTTTAGCACAGTCACCCCCCCCCCCCCTGTGGAAACATACCTTCTGGAGGTCTGAGCAACCTTCTATGTCCGAGCATTAGCAGTAATTCAATAAAATTGCAGAATAAGCTTAATGAGCTGTTAGACGTTGGGCGTCTCAATGAGGCTGATGAAATGATTGTTGCTTGTGAAGCCCTCCTTGATTACACTGATCTGATTGGACGTAAAAGTGACTCCCGGATCATTTATTGCGTCAGTGGCTATGTGGCCCGGAAGATCGTAAAAAAGACGAAGTGCAACGAATGTAGCAGGTTGTTGCTTCCCTCTGAGAATTCCAGCTTGCTTCCGGCAGAACTTTGCTTTCTGTACCCGTCCGAGTTTTCAACAGACCTGGTCAAAGCTATGGAAAATGCATTCACCTATTGCTTCAGCTTCAACAAGTTGAAAAGTGACAGCATAATAGACCTTATCTCTTGCCTGTCTGTGAAGAGGTTAAATATGGTCGGCTGTGAACACCACAAACTGGAACTGGCAAAGCAGATAATTAGATTCTTTACACTAACCAGAATGTATTTTCTCATTCCTGGAGAAAATGCGTCCAATCAAAAAGAGAGAGAGAGAAAGAAAATGAAGTTCTTGAAGTTGAGAAGTATATGACTTACCTGTCATAGCGTTAACTCAGCGAACAAGGTTTTATTTCATGTTATTGTGCATTACTCACACTGTGTTGTTTCATGTGATTTTACTATTGCTTTGTTCACATTGTTACAAATTTTCCATTAACAATTGTTATATCACTGTCTGGCAGTATTTCACATATGCAGAAATCAATTTTTTCGTGAACTGGTTTGTGACTGTGGCTATGTTTGTCAATCAAATCTCAATGTCATGTGTGTTTGTATGCCCATGTTATCGTATGTTTGTTGTTCAATTCAGTGCCTTATTCACTTGCTTTAGCCGAGTTTCGTATAACTTGCAGTTCTCTTCAACCTTAATGCATATGTTGTGCTTATTTTTCATGTTTTTTTTTTCGCTTTCGTGAAAACTAATGTCTTGCTTGTAAAATTAGGCCTCGATTGCACAAGTCATAAAAATAACGGTAGCAAATACCTTTACGTGCATTGAGATTTCGCGGAGAACACTGTGGCATCAAAGTGAAAACTGCACGGACATTGTTTTGTTGTCAAGCTCGCGGCAAGTGACTTGATTCTCTATCGTCTAAGGTTCGTAGCTGATATACTAAGAAGTGAATTGAAAACACTAGTTTTCAGTGCTAATACTTTGCAGCGCGCCGCCAGAATTGTGACAGGTAGACTTTGTTATAATGCGCAGGGTAGCGCAAAATATTTGCAACAAAAACGACTGATAAGCGCGTGCGGGCGAGAGGAGGGGCATCTCGAAAGCGACCGCAGCGCCAGTGCATCCGGATGAATTCTCGCACGCTCTCCGGTGCGCCGATGCTGACACCTCTCCTTCTAGCCACCATAACTAGGGTGTCTAGAATGCTATAGCGAACCTATCACCATTTTGAAGGCCACCGTACCGGTAGTATAGTGAACTAGATAGGGGTAGCGGGAAAAGCGGAGAGTGAACGCAATCAGTGGCGGCGAGGCGAAACACGCGGAAATCTTCATGCAAGCATGGCCGAGATAGACTGCACCTGCGTGCTCCAAGCGTGTGCAGGCGGAGTCTAGCGCGGCCATGGCAAGGTGTGGTGGCGCCACTGCGCCTTTTTCCTGAAGTCTCAGCCCGGCAACGTCCGTTCTGACAGCAGGCACTGACGATCGTAGTCGCTTGTGCGTGGCATTTTTTCAATTCTATTCAAATTGTTTTTTCTAGTTTATACATGCTCAAAGGTTCTGTTGGGTTAAAAGCTAAATAAGAAGCTTGACGAGACCTAACAACCAGACTATACGAAATTATGTAGGGCCGTAACGACAAGCAGTTCTGCACATAGGCGAGCGAGCCACCAAGTAAAACAATTTGAACTGAATATCATAATTACTTATACATAGGGTTAAATATATTTCCAGCGCGACCATTGCACAAGAAGAAAAGTGAAATAAGATAGGAACACACGCATAAAAAGGTGAAAATTTTACATACAACACAATATTATACAGCAATCAGCAAAAAACAGAAATAGTAACAATGAAAAGTACTAACGCCAAATTACCATAGCATTACTAGCTTGGAAACCAAATAAAGATCGGACAAATAAACGCATAACTCCACCAGAAATTCATGTAATCAGAATAACTACTTTATGCAAGCTCACCGGCTTGCGCTCGAAGAGACTTTGAACCTTTTGACGTCTTGAACGGGCGCGCACCTTATCGACCAGGTGAAACCATTCAAGTGGGCTGCGAGTGCGAAACCCTTATTTCCGAGGGCTTCCCCTAAGCTAGGGTCCCGAGAACACCGTACCCACCGGAACTGCTCGAGCGTTTGCTTCCCTCTCCCATCTCTAGAATCTGTGCCATGAGAACGTACGCTCGCGTCGTGGAACGGACAGCTTTGTGCATAGGAGGCGTGCGAGCGCCTGTTGCACCAACTGTTCCCCTCGTTCTCTGCGTCCGCCCTGCAGCGCACGGTTGATTTCCGAAATTTGAGTTTCGCCATCCACCAGGCGTGTTTTAGGGGCAAAGCTCCTTAAGGCATGGGCTGTGCGTCCCCTGTATGTAGCCACCTCTCGTTTAGTTCTTGCAGTGTTCACCAGACGGCGGTACCGTTCCCTGTAGTTCAGTTCGGACTGGCACGGTGGATGGACGTGTTTTTGAGAGCTCCCGATTAACTGCGCAGGTAAGGAGTCTTGCATGTTATTAGCTTGCCTTTCTAATTATTAGGGCAGCAGTTAAAATTTTTGTAGCACTTAATATATTGTATGGCTTTTTCGGAGCTCAGGCACCAGGTATTTACTAGTTTGTGCGTGTGTGTTTTTCGTTTTTCTTTTCTCTTGCCACCCAGTGTGGAAGGTGCACGTACATGAAACACGCAAATTTTCGTATTAGAGCTTAGACTTCCTCGTTTTCGTAGGGCAGGGATCGTGTTTTGTAATTATTTATTTATATAGAATACTGCGGACTAAAAGTCCCAGCAGGGTGAGCGTAAATCGAGTGAGACAAGTCATAAGGACAATTGGTGTCAGAAAGACATGGTTTAAAAGGCTGCAAAGTGTTCAGGATGCGGGGTGGACTTGAAGATGAACCCAAGTGCAGAACCAAATGGAGAGGAGGCTGACGGGAAGTGTAGGCAATGCTAGGTTGAGGAAAACATGGAGAAAATCATGGTTGCTCAGAGTGAATCACTGATCAAAATCACCGAGCTGGAGACTGCGTTGGCGACAGGGCAAGAGAAAACGAGGGCGATTGGAGAAAGACTGAAGTCCACCGAGGAAGTACTAGCCAAAATGAACAGAGGAGCGGCTTACGGAGAGAACAGTAGGAAACTGGCCACCGAACGGCGGAGTAGAAAGAGCAAGCAAGTTTAGAAAAAACAGGTTCAGCCGGTTCAATTGTCGCAAGGCCCAGCTTCAGCAAGTAGTGGTGAGGCAGGGAGGGGACAAAGCAGCCGGCGTGACAGGTGCAAGTAGCCCCCAGGTGCAAAAGTCACAGCGTGTGATAATCGACGGGGACTCAAATTTAAATCGATGCACAAAGGCCATCAAAGAGAGGGTAAGAGGTGACAAGAGGGTTGCAGTAGGGGCGTCCCCAGGACGCAAGCTGGAGGCAGTCATGAGCCAAGCGAGCGCAAAACTGAGAACTACAGCTGATAGACGAAACCTCGTGATAATTTCATGCAGTTTGAATGATGTCTTAAATGAAGATACAGCAGGACTAGCAAACATACTGGCGAAAGGCGTCGATGACATGCGCCCCACTTCTTCTAAGGTACAGGTAGTGATATGCACGATACCGGAGGTACCTGTGCGTGATAGCAACCTGCAATGATTGGTTTTCAACGCAAACCAAGAGATATGGCGGATGAGTCGAGAGAAAGGCATTGAGGTGGTAGAAATAAACAGAGAGGTGCATAGGTGGGAGGTTTTCAACGAGACAGAATTCACTTCGATGGGCGGCTAGCTCATGAAGTGGGTTGGCGACTTGCAGGACGCGCAGTAGCTTTTTTGGGGGGCAAACGGGCCCTTCAGGGTGCAGGACAACTATCAACGAGGAAAACAACCAGGGATATTCTTTGACAGGTGTTATGGACCGACACGCTTCCAAAGTGGCACCAGTATCTAAGATAGGTAAAGTCCGGGGCAGAAATAGACGAAGCCACAAGCGCCGAGCCAACTCAGACATAGGGTTTATTAACATGCAGGGTGGCAGGAACAGGCTGAAGTGGGAAGAGAGAGAAGAACATCTAAGGGAGGAGAGGCCGGTGGTATACGGTTTTGTAGAAACACATCTTAGGGACATGGAACAACCTCTTAACAATACGGACTACTCGTGAGAATATTGTAATAGAACGGAAGGCAGCAGAAAACGGGGTGGTATTGGGGCATTCATTCATAAAGATACAGACTGGCAAAGGGTCAAGCAGGAGTGCAAGGAACATTTATGGCTAAAATGGAAAGTGGCAGGGCAAATGACACTCCTTGGCTTGGTGTACTTGTGGACGGGAGCAAAGGCCAGAGAGTAAAACCAGGCAATGGTGAAGTGTATATAAAAAAAACATTGAGGAATTAGGAGGAGAGTGCGAGATAATTATACTAGGAGATATGAATTCGCACATAAAAGATACAGATGGTCATACCGACTCAACCGGCCAAACGATCATGGATAAGTGTGAATGCATGATTCGATCATTTGCAGCAGTACCGAGAAGGGTGTAGGGCAAGCAACATTGGAGGTAGGAAGGCTGCAGTCGACCATAGATTACGCACTGATGTCACATAGGATGTATGATAGGCTTATGGGAATGCACATAAAATGAATGTGGCTCCAAAAGTCTGGGTAGTGATCACAAACGTATCAATCTAAGCTTTGGAGCAGCAGTGAAAGTTGGAAGGAGACAAGATGAGCAACTACAGGAAAAAAATTTATTCAGAAAAGCAAATAGAAATAGCTACTAAATAAATTGAGAAAGTAATCATTGAGAATAATAAAACAGCGTGGACATACATGAATCTATTTGACTGAGCTAGAGCTTGCTGACGCACGTGACAAGTCACCCCGGAAAAGAAGACACAAGCCCAAGAGTTGGTGAGATAAGGAAGTTAGGAGAGCCATAGCAAAACGTCAGGAAGCCTCGAGGGAACACAGACATGCTAAGCAGCAGGGTGAACCGACAGATGATATTGAAAGAAAATGGGAAACCTTTCTAAGCTGTAGAAGGGATGCAACCCTTCTGATCAATGAAAAGATTTGAAGAAAGGGAGCCGAGTGGCTGGCAGAAGTACATAAGAAAGATAGAAAGGCAGCTGCGAAATTTCGGAAGCATCTAAACTCCCTAAGAAATGAGACGAGCCTAGAGCAGAGGTTTACAACTACAGCTCAAGGTGCTAGGCTAGAAGAGGACGAAGCTATTGAATATATAAGAAAAAGAGTGACAGAAAAATTAGGACAAAGAAAAAGCCTTATGCACCACAATAGACAAGGATGAATCAAGCGGCACAATGGCTCCATTTTCACAACAAAATTGGGAAAGGGCTAAGAAGAGGGTTCCTAGTAGTACATCAACAGGCCCAGATGGCAGTCACATTATGCTGACAAAGACATTAGGTCCGAAGTCTAAGCAGGCTTTGAGAAAGGCAGTGAGCAAAATAATATTCGATGGCGAAGTGCCCGAAAGACGGAAACTTAGCAGAATGAGCATGATATATAAAGAAAGGGGGTCAAAGCTGACGTAAACAATTACCGTCCTATAACAGTGACATAAGTGGTCTACAGGCTGGCGATGCAGATTTAAAGGAAAGACTACAGGCAAGGATAGAGCATAAGAGGGTGCTGGGGAACTGCAGAATGGGTTTCGGAAACACAGGAGATCGGAACACAATCTGTTCTCACTGACGCAGTGCATCGAAATAGCAGAAAAGGAACACAGGTCCTTGTGGCTAGAATTTTTGGATATCAAGGGAGCGTACCATAGCGGGGTTCAAAAAGACTTGCGGGGAATACTGGACTCGCTAGGTGTGGAAAATGGAGTCACTAATTTTTTAAAGGATATCTATAAAGTAACAAGGCAGTTATAAAGTGTGAAAAACAGGTATCTACGCCCGCAAAGGTAGAAAGGGGGCTTAGGCAGGGGTGTCCTCTGTCATTTTTGTTATTCATATCGTACCTACAAGGAATTGAGGCAAAATTAGAGGGAAGTGGACTTGGCTTCAACTTCTTTTTCGTCAAACAAGGAAAACGCATTGATCAGGCATTACCAGCATTGATATACGCAGATGATATAGTGCTAATGGCCGACAACAAGGAAGATTTGCAGAGCTTGATGGACATCTGCGGTAAAGAGGGAGATAGATTAGATTTCAGATTGAGTAAGAAAAAAGAAGCAGTCATGATTTTTAATGATAAGGAAGGCAGTGAGCTTAGAATACAGGGGGTCACGCTAGAGGTAACAGGTACAAATATCTGGGCGTATGGATAAGCAATGGGACCGAGTAACAAAGGGAACACGAAATATACGTGACGACTAAAGGTAACAGGAATGCTGCGGTGATGAAAAACAGGGCACTGTGGAAATACAATAGGCATGATGTTGTGAGAGGAATACGGAAAGGGGTCATGGTTCCTGATCTGACGTTCGGCAATGCAGTCTTGTGCATGAGGTTAGCAGTTCAGGCAAGATTAAGCAACATGGAATAGGTAGGCTTGCCTTAGGAGCTCACAAGAATACACCGAACCAGAGAGAACGATCAGGGAGGGAATATGAGATGGACATTGTTTGAGGGCAAGGAAGCTAGCAGCAAGATATAGTTGAGAAGCGATTGAGGGAAATGGGGGAGGAGTGTTGAGCTAGGAAGGTTTTCAGCTCCTTCTATATGAATAATGGCGATACAAAATCGAAGAAGCGAACCAGAAATTTGACTGGTAAATACTTAGAAAACAGCAGGAGGCCAAACCAAAAAAAAGTATCGGTTAAGAAGAATGTGAAGGAAGCTGAGACCGATATGTGGAGAATTCGCATGATGAAGAAGTTTGCACTACAGATCTATCGAACTTTTAAGCAGGAAATTGCCAAGGAAAGGTGATATGATAATACTCGGGGTAGTTCTCTACTGTTTGAGGCCAGGACGGGAATATTGCGAACCAAGACATATCGGGCCAAATACGAAGGCGTAGGCATGGTATGCAGTGCGTGTGGAGAGGAAGAGGAAACCACCGAACACTTGATAATGTTCTGTAAAGGGCTTCACTCTATAGTTCAGGATGATGGCGCAGAGTTTTTCAAAGCAGTGGTGTTTTGAGACAGGGATGGCAAAATATACTTTAAGCGGGTAGAATTAACTAGAAGGCGGTTATCGATTGGTGGCTATAGTGAAGGCATGAGTGAAACTGAAAACCTTCAGTGCAAAGTACGAATCCTCAACCTGACTATTTAAAGGGAAAAAATAAATCTAGATTTTGGTTCATTAGGTATTACGGCTTGGTGGCGTTAGCCACTGCCCGATCTAAAGGGTACAACCATATCAATCCATCCATCCATTCATGTAGCCACCTCTCGTTTAGTTCGTGCAGTGCTTACTAGATGGCGGTATTTGTAGCTGGTGATGAAAAGTTGCAAGATGTTATAAACAAGATGGCGGTACTTGTAGTTGACGATGAAAGAAGCGAGATGTTATAAAATGGGAATCATGTCACATATGGCACGTGTCATTGATGGAAGGCAATCGTTCGACTTAGTGCGTCGACGTACGCTAGGGTTGCGTTGTAATAAAATCGAGTGGGCAAAATGTACGGAGGATTCATGGTTTATCACGTTCACCTCCGGAGCTTCGCCCACTCATCATCATTGACTTCATGGATATGGCAGCACTTTTTACTGTTCTCTTGCGATGGCCTATGGTTGTGATGACGTTTATTGAACCAGAGAAGTCGCAACGAGGTCGCAAGGAAAATGGCCGTTCAACAAGTCTAGCAAAGGCGGCCCAGGTTCTCGTGCAATTAGAGCACGGGGTTTTTTGTTCTCTTTGGAAGGCGCATACGCGTCAGTGCGTATACTCCACTACGAAACCCGCGGGGTGAAGAGTAGCCATCCTGGAGACTCAGGGAGTAGGTACAATGAGGAGGTCGTAGTAGGGCTTGACACGGTCGACGTGTACAGTCTCGCGTCCTCGACGGCGCAAATCTGGCGACTGTGCTAGGGGCTCGATGATGTAATTCACCGGCGAGGTTGCGTCAATGACAGGGTATGGACTATGGTACTTGGCCAGAAGCTTAGTAGAAAGGCCAGGAACGTGCGGGGGCACCCAAAGCCACAGAAGGGAGCCAGTACGAAACGTAGATGCTATGTGATGAACGTCGTCATGTCGGGTTTTTTGTAGCACTTGAGCCTCGCTTGTCACAGACCGAGCCAACTGACGGAAGTCTTCAGCGTATCTGGCGACTTCCGAAAGCGGGGAGCACTCCGATGCATCAGGGCGGTACGGGAGTATGGTGTCAAGTGGGTGGGATGGTTCGCGGCCGTACAACAGAAAGAACGGGGAAAAACCGGCAGTCGCTTGCGTCGTGGTGTTGTAAGCGAAGGTAACAACAAAAGGTAATACAGCGTCCCAGTTAGTGTGGTCGGAGGAGGTGTACATCCCCAGCATGTCGCCAAGTGTGCGGTTGAACCGTTCAGTGAGACCATTCGTCTGTGGATGGTATGCGATAGATTTCCGGTGGATGATGTTGCATTCAGCGAGAATAGCTTGGATGACCTCCGACAGGAACACTCGACCCCTATCACTGACTAATTCCCGTGGAGCCCCATGGCGGAGAATGAAGCTGAGCAGAATGGAGAGTAAAACGTCGTGTGCGGTCACTGCCGGTAGAGCTGCAGTCTCAGCGCAGCGTGTCAGATGAGCGACGCCGACAATAATCCACCGGTTTCCAGAGCGACTAATTGGGAGGGGGCCACAGAGGTCGATACCCACGCGGTCAAATGGTCGAGCCGGGCATGGGAGTGGTTGTAACATGCCAGTAAGGTGCCGCGGAGGTGTCTTGTTCTGTTGGCAAGTGGTGCAAGACTGAACGTATTTCTGCACAAAGCGATACACTCCTCGCCAGTAATATCGTTGGCGCAGCCTTTTGTAGGTTTTCAGGACACCTGCGTGAGCACTTTGGGGGTCTGCATGGAAATACATGCAGATGTCAGAGCGCATATGAGTAGGGACAGCAAGGAGCCACTTCCGACCCCCAGGCATGTAGTTGCGGTGGTACAGAATGCTGTCTCGCCAGGAAAAGTGGGCTGCTTGTCGGCGTAGCGCTCTCGTGGAAGGGACAGCAGACAGATCGGTAAGGTAGTCGACTAACAATGCAAGGTATGTGTCTTTACGTTGCTCCGAAAGCATGTCTGTGGTGTCTATTGGTGACAAGGTGGTAAAAAGGGGTGACAGAGAAGCCACAACTGGTGTTAATGGCGATCCCGAAAGTGCATCGGCATCCGCATGCTTGCGACCGGAACAATATACGACACGGATGTCGTATTCTTGCAATAAATGTGTACAATGCCCCAGACGTCCGGACGGGTCTTTCAATGTGGACGGCCAACATAGAGCGTGGTGGTCTGTGGCCACGTCGAAAGGACGGCCGTAACGGTACGGGCGAAACTTCCTGAGCACCCAGATTATGGCCAAACACTCTGTCGCAGAGTAATTCAATTCAGCCTTCTTCAGAGCGTGACTTGCATAGGCGACTACGTATTCGGCTTGTGCGCCTTTCCGTTGTGCAAAACTGCACCAAGACCGATGCCCCTTGCATCAGTGTGAATTTCTGTGGCAGCAGTGGGGTCGTAGTGACGAAGAATAGGTGGTGAGGTCAGCAGGCGGTGCAGCTGGCGAAACGCATCGTCACATGCAGGTGACCATGCAGATATACCTTTGTTGTTGGAAAGTAGACTCGTGAGAGGTGCGATGATGGACGCAAAGTTGCGCACGAAGCGACGAAAGTAGGAGCAGAGACCGACGAAACTTCTTAGAGCTTTCAGTGTTGTGGGCAACGGGAAGTCAGCGACAGCTCGAAGTTTATCGGGATCCGGAAGAACACCGTCTCTTGTGATGACATGTCCCAAGTTTCGTGCTGCGAAGTGGCACTTCTTGGAGTTAAGTTATAGGCCTGCAGAAGTTAGACCAGTCAGAATCTCGTGGAGGCGAACAAGATGTGTCGGGAAATCAGATGAAAAGACTACGGTGTCGTCCAGGTAACACAAGCAAGTTTTCCACTATGGGCACGCTAGATGGTAACGATCCTGCGCTTAAATGTGGCAGGTGTGTCGCAGAGCCCAAATGGCGTGACATCGAGCTCATATAGGCCATCCGGCGTTACAAAGGTTGTTTTAGGGCGATCACAATCAGCCATTGGCACCTGCCAATACCCAGAACGCAGATCCAAGGATGTAAAGTACTCGGCCCCTTGTAAACAGTCAAGAGCATCGTTTATTCTTGGTAGTGGATAGACATCTTTCTTCGTAATCTTGTTTAAGCGGCGATAGTCCACGCAAAATCGAACGGTGCCATCTTTTTTTCTTTACCAGAACCACAGGTGATGACCAAGCGCTTTGAGAAGGCTGTATGACTCCACGTTTAAGCATGTCATCTACTTGCTCCGTAATCACGCAGCGCTCTTCGGTGGAAACGCGGTAAGGACGCTGTCGCAGAGGCGAATGTGAGCGGGTGTCAATAGTATGAGTAATAGTCGTGGTGCGGCCTAAAGCAGGTTCTTGAAAGTCGAAAGAGAGCGAAACTTGTTAAGGAGAGCAACAAGTTGGCAGTGATGCGAGAGGGGAAGACCTGCGTCAATAGCATTGTCGAAGGCTGACGAACTTGATGGCTGAGACGCATGAGTGATTGCGGCAATGTGACATAGCGTTTCGTCGGGAAAAATAATATCATCGATATGGTCGACAGGTTGCACATATTCTAACGTTTCACCATGAAGTAAGCCAATGGGGTAGTTGCAGTGGTTGGTAACCAGCATTACAGTTAAACCAGACGCAATTGTAAGAACGGCAAATGGTAGAACAATGCCCTTGCGTTCATTAAAAACCGGAGATGGCGTAAACACCACCGTGGCGTCAGGTTGCGCTACACATAGGCTTATAGGGACCGAAGCTTCCGGAGGCAAGGTGATGTCGTCGTCAGCGATGAGTTTGCAGAGCCGAGGAGACCGGTCGGGTGGTGGAAATTCACATGTTGGCACAAGGGACACTTCGGCACGGGAACAATCGATGATAGCTTCATGACGTGATAAGAAATCCCAACCGAGAATAAGGTCATGAGAGCAAGATGGTAGAACAAAAAAAAATGTACGACGTACAAAATGTCTTGGATGACGACGCGCGCCGTACACACAGCCGAGGAATGAATGCGTTGCCCGCTAGCCATGGACAGCACCATGTCACATAGAAATGTGGTCACTTTCTTCAGTTTCCGACAAAATTTTGCGTTCATCACAGAAACGGCGGTCCCGGTATTAATTAACATTAATGTGGCGACTCCCTCAACATCGACATCAACAACATTTTGCGGCGAAAACGGAGGCCTTGGGAATTGCACACAAGTTGCAGTTCTTGCCTCCGGAACTGCACTGATTAGTTTCCCTCCTCAGGAGGTGGTCGACGACGCACAGGCGATGGCGATCAGCGACGAGGGGATGGGAAACGAGCAGTCGATGGGCGGAGATCCGAGTCTACGTAACACGGCCAGACATCTGCGTAATTGCCATATCTGTAGCACGTTGCTTTTCCTTTATGCCCTTGAGTGCCTCTGTTCATATGCAGACGTGGTGGCTTGCTGCGGCGCGTAGGTAGGAGTTCCGAAGTATGCGTGCGCAGGTGTAGGACGGTGGCGGCAGAAGCGTGCAATGTGGCCAGCGATGCTACAGGCGAAGCAGATAGGACGATTGTCTTGGGTGCGCCACTCATTAAATCGACGAAAAAAGCGAGGTGAAGACCTGTAAACTGGAGGCGAGGCCGGAGGAGGTGGAGCCGATAAGGCGACTGGATGCGGTTGGGGCCGCGCGACCACGGCTGCGTAGCTGAGAGGTGAAGATTCCACAGGTGGTGCGTAGCCGACAGCTGAGAGATTAGGTGCTCCTGCAGTGCACGGGTAAGGGGCCTGCACTGTAGGGAGGACATCGCAAATTTCACTGCGTATGGCCTGCTGCAGTGTCGAAGGCAGGCTTGTCGTGGGCGCGTCGCCATGCGGCAACAGGGAGAGCTCTCGGGCGACTTCCTCCCTTATGAAGTCTTTGATCTGGTTGGACAGACTTTCTTGGCGAACGTTGGCATTTGCGAGTGTGACGGCCGAGATCGAATCCGGCGGTGGGACAATCTGTCGGGCGATGGAACGCTGACGGCGCAATTCATCGAAGCTCTGGCAGAGGCTTACGAGGATTGCCACCACGGTCGTGCTTTTTGCTAGCAACATCTGGAATGCGCCATCCCGATGCCCTTGAGAATCAGCCGAATTTTCTCTTCTTCAGGCATAGATGAATTAACACGTCTGCAGAGGTCGAGCACGTCCTCTATGTACCTAGTAAACGACGCGCCAGGCTGCTGGGCTTGGTGGCGCAGGCGCTGGTCAGCGCGGAGCTTGCGGACTTCTGGTCGGCCGAACGCTTGAGTCACGAGGGTCTTAAAGGAGGACCAGTTGGCGATGGCGGTTTCGCGGTTGGTAAACCAAAGCTTAGCTACGTCTGCCAAGTAAAAGATAATGTAGGCGAGCTTAGAGTCGTCGTCCCACTTGTTGCTGGCGCTTACGCGTTCGTACGAGGATAGCCAGTCTTCGACGTCTTGCTCACCACTGCCGCTGAAGATTGGTGGGTCCCGTTGGCGAGTAGCGCCGGGTCAGGTAGACGGGACAGCCGATGGTGCTAGCTGGGCTGGGATGGGCTGGTTGGCGACTGTGTCAGTCATGTTTCGCGGTGGTCTCTCGGGCAACTTGCGAGAGCGGTGCTCCAGATCTTCTTGGGGATCTCAGCAGCCTCCACCAAATGTGATGACGTTTATTGAACCAGAAAAATCGCAACGAGGTCGCAACAAAAAATGGCCGTACGACAAGTCTGGCAAAGGCGACCCAGGTTCTCGTGCAATCAGAGCACGGGGTTTTTCGTTCTCTTTAGAAGGCGCATACGCGTTAGTGCGTATGCTCAAGTACATGGTAATTATATATATTGTCACATTCCTTTCCTCAAGGATGACCACCAGTCGGGCGTGTTGGTAAAGGATCATGATGAAACGAGCGCTAAAAATACACACACTCAGAGAGGACAAGCGCTTGTCTGTGTCCTCTCTGAGTGTGTGTATTTTTAGCGCTCGTTCAATCATGATCCATTCTTCAAGTTTCGTTATCGTTCCGTTACACTACGTTCAGCACAAAACCGCACCTACGATGTTCGAAAAACTTCGAGGCTGCAGTATATCGTATTGTTGAGATTACGCCCACCACATGAACAATACAGATTATTCTGGAAGCTACGTCGCTGATAGCGATAACGCTATAACATTCCATGGCAAATGTATAAATGCCGTCGCGCTTCGACGCTTGTCAGTTGATCGACGGCCTACGCCCCGTTGATTGCTATCAGGGCAAGACTGCTACTGTAATCAGTCTTTCCGTTTGCCGGGCACAGGTTCGCCCAAATAAACAGTTTGATCTCAACGTACAGTTCACTGTCTTCGGCCACATCATGACCCCGTGACATCTGGTGGAGGCGCTGCTTTGTTCATGTACTGGACGCCCCCATCAAGCCGTGAATCAAGCCCAAGTGGCTAAGAAGACGCCAACGCCGAACAGCGAGCAAGTCGCAGGCAGAGGGGACTGCAGCCAGAGTACGGGCCCCTTCCTGAAAACACCAGGCAGCCACGGATCACACTTACGACCGTAGCAACAATGGCGAACCTCGCGCAGTCTACACCAATCGTTCTTCGACCTCTCCCTTCCCCCCCCCCCCCCTGAGCCACCAACCTTCCGCGGGTCGCCTATCGAGGACCCGGAAAGCTGACACGAAGCATCCGATCGAGTCGCTGTTTTCAACACCTGGACCAGCGAAGATAAGCTTTGTCATGTTTGCTTCGCTTTACAAGATGCTGCTCGTACTTGGTTCGAAAACCAAGAGTGAACCCTGACAACCTGGGAAACATTCCGCACCAGGTTCTTGCATGGCTACCTTCGCGAGCGTCAAACGAAAAGAGAGGGCCGAACCGTTGCTCGAAACCCGTTCACAGCTTCCAAACGAGAACGTCACGCTCTTCGCCGAAGAGATGATAAAGCTATTCCGCTCCGCCGACCCCGAAATGCCTGAAGATAATAAAGCTCGTTTCCTCATGCGAGGAGTAAAGCAGGAGCTGTTCGCGGGTCTGATGCGAAACCCACCAAGCACCATCCAAGGATTCATCTCCAAAGCGACAACAATTGAAAAAAAAACGCTGGAGATGCGCACCCGACAATTCAATCGCCGCAAGACGCCAGAGTACGCCGAAGTTCAGCCAGAATCAACGTTTTTAGATACTGTATCTAAACATTAGCCCCGTATCTGCATGTTAATCTGCAGATGTCGTCGAAACACGATGGATAGCCGAGCATGTGCAGAGAGTGAGCAAAATATTTATTTGGTGGTCTGCGCAAGAAAATCGGTGAACGTTATTCTGGAGGCGCTGCGTTAGAGTGCCTCGAGCATGCAGCGGAGGCGAACGAGCGCATCAAGTCACGTCACACATGAGACATGAGTGCCATCTGGCAGTTTTCTTGGAAAACGAGACGCGTGGCTCTGAGATGGGTGTGTGCGCCCGTCTTAGAGGTGATAAAGGGTAGAACGCAAGGCGACGGGTAGGTGCCACCACTGTCTCGTCTTAGCAAAGTGTTGGAAACACTCGCCTTTTCGTGCAAGCGTTGCATGGTCAGCGCAGCGTGATAAGCACTACCGTCATTAAAATTACTTATGTCTGCCTTTTCTAGTAAAAGGCGCATATGCGGAATATATACGTGTTGTTATGGTGCCCCAGACATGAGCAATAATTGCTTTTTAATTGACAATTGCACAAGTATGAACGCTAAGGCTTGAGCAACATTCGTGGGCGCTGCGGATGGAGTCGGCCGTTTCAAGCACCGGGTGCTGTTAAAAGTGGACAAACAGACAATAATACAGACAGACAGACAGACAGACCAAAATTTTTGCGTCGAAGGTCCCTAAAAAAAGACTGTCGTCTATAAAAACTTTGGCCACACTACTCCGAAGACCTTTACGACACCATCCGATGGATCGTGCGGGAAGAGCTGCGCACCTTCGGCGCAGCCTCAAGTGGATTCGATCGCCGACATTGTACGAAAATAAGTTCAGGAATCGCTTCGAATTCCCCGAGCACCACTGCCAGAGCCGGAAGCTATGAGCTACGCCACTGCAGTGTTCCACAACACTCCTCCCCATCCACGCCAAAATGCCGCCCTGTCGCATTTCCGTCGCAAGACGCCACCACCACCACCACCTAAAACCCCTATATCTCGTAAAAATACCGCTATCTGCTCTTTCCTCAGGACCCGCTCGCTGGATTTCATGCTGACCGGTTGTGCCCCCAAGATCTCCGACGACAGCGTAGCTCTGGCCGACTGGGCTTGCCCTACGCCATCTCCTGACGCCGACAAGAGCTCTCGCCGGTGGCGCCCCGTCCTCGGACTCCATCGACCGTGTCCATCTTTTCCATCTTCTTCTCACTTCCGTCGTTCGCTCCCTGCACCTCGCTCTCTCGTTTCTCTCTCTTTTTACCTTTTAATCATATCCTTTTAATCCCTCCTTTACTTCCACCCCTCGTGATCTACTGTTGAGGTGTCCTCCCCTTGAGAGACAGTTACCGGGCTCACTTCTCTGTTCTTTTCATTCAAAATCACTCCCCCATGCTCTTTCCTCACCGCCTCCTCTGCGTTGCTTTTTTTTCTTTTGCTTGCAACAGTGGCACCCCCTGTAACGCGCCACGAGCTTGCAGTTTGCTTTCAAACTGGTGGCGCGCTGCCGCTGCTGGAAATTAAATTAAGTAAACTTGGTACGTTGATTATTGAACCAGTAAAAAATATTTCAATCGCAGCTTCGGTGCCTTGAGCTACGCCATTTCGGAAGAAATAGTTCCCGTGTGTGCAAACTATCTCGATATTTCATGACTGCAGCAATGTCAACAATGTCCATGAAAGTGCTCACTCGTAACATTGTAAATTTTCACATGCTACCTCTCCTCTGTCTGTCCAATAACTTCTGCACCCAATACGCCGTTCTGAGATGTTTGTCCTTTGCGGCGCAGTTTGCAACCATTGTTTTCATGGGTGTTGCAGACGATGCCGGTGATAAAGGTCGTTTTTTCACACGGAAACTATTTCGAATTACTGGACGGCCAAGATGGTGATGCGATTTAGATATCGAAAAAGCAGTCGCTTCATCACTGTCGAAATAACCACTCACCCATTTCTAGCAATTTATTATCTGAACTCAACTTACAGTATCACCTCAAAGCAACAAGAAAGTTCAGCACATTGTCATATGTATTGCAACAAAGCGTTTTATCATTTTTTTGGAAGTGCCAGTGGTTAATTTTATCGGGAGCACACGTGACGTGCACGCCGTAGCAGACACGGGCTGCGCTTGAGAACAGCCGCGATAATCATGAAATCCCAAACATTACCCACTTTTGAGAGATATGCTCTACAACGCATGTGGCGAACAAGCTACACCGTGGCGCTTTGGCGCATTCAACAAGGCACCGAGCGACGAAAACCAGTTCTTCGCCGCATTCACCCGAAGAGACAAGGTGCTCCGGCGGGGAAAGGAGGAAGCGGTGCAGATCAAAAGAAGGCTATACTTTACCGAAGGTATAGGGGCTTTACCACCATTCACGTCCTATCAGCCTCCCGTAAGCCAGCGCTACGCGCAAAAAAAAACCGACGTTTGGCGCGCCCCTGGCAACCAGCCGCTTTGCTATCACTGCGGGGACGCCGGCCACACATATCACCGTTGCCAGTATCGAGAGATACGTCTACGAGGTATCGACGTCAACGCACCATGTCCACAACGGGGTGAACGACCACACGACATCACCGAATACATCGCAGGATCACAGCAGGCATCCGACACCCTTACGGTTTGCCGTCACCTGGCCGGTACGCCTCACCATATCGACGGAACGCTAGCCCAGCTCGGGGTCGATCTCCAAGCCCTTACCAGGAAAACTAAGGGCGGTAACCGATCGAGGTGTGGTTACTGTACGACCGACTCCCGAAGATCCTCCGCCACCGACGACGACGCGAAGACGTCTCACGAACCCGCCGCAACCTGAACGTAGTCCCGTTGTCGAAACTTCGCGGCCAGAAGGAGACCTGAGTACACAATGTCGAAACAGTGGTTCAAATCGTCATACCCGTGATCCGACGGCACGACCCAACCGCAACCTTAGGCGACGAACTCGCGGAAAGTAAGAACAGTGCAACCTAGAAGTAGTTACTTCGTAACTACGGAAGTGAAAAAACAAGGACAGACAAGAGCACTGACTTTCAATGAACATTTAGTTTGTTGTAAGTCAGTGCTGTTTTCTGTCGTTGTTTTTTCACTTCCGTAGTACGAAGTAAGTACTTCTATGTTGCGCTGTTCCTACATTCAGTTATGTCCGACCAACTTGCCGAACTTTCCACGTTTCGTGACGGACTAACGACCTCGACATTCTTATCGACGGCCACAGCGTCACAGCTCTCGTCGACACCGGAGCCGACTATTTCGTCATCAGTGGGACTTTCGCCACGGAGTTGAAGAAAGATAGGACCACTTGGGAAGGCCCTGAAATCCGTACAGCCGGATGTCACCTCCGGCTCTACACCGATGATATCACACTGTGGGTCAACAAAGGCTCACTCGGAAAGAAGGAGCAAACTTTACAAGAAGCTATCAACACCGTCCAGGCGTTTGCTGAAGATAATGGCATTACATGAGCACCAGATAAATCAGAATTCACCCGAGCTCATGGCAGAAATCATAGAAACAAATCAGCCGTACAACTAAGCATAGGATATCAAACGCTGCTAGAAAGACTAACGATGAAAATATTAGGTTTATTGCTGCAAAGCAACGAAAGAGCAAGCTGTACAGTCAAAATGCTGAAATGTACACTGAAAAACATCGCTTTAATGATTCACAGAATACTAAGAAATGGCAAAAGGCTAAACGAAGGACAAACTCTACGCTTGGTACAAGCCTTCATTCTTAGTAGAGTCACATATGGACTACCATATCAGGAGCTCACACCAACGGAAATTAAAGAGATTGACTTGATAATATGGGAGCATACAAAGCTGCCTTAGGTATACCGCCTAATGCACCCAATGTCGAAGTGGAAGCGCTTGGTGTGCACAAACTCTCGAAGAGCTTGTGGTACAGCAACACTTCTCTCGCAGAAGGAACGACTTTGCCTTAGAAAGGTATATATAGGCAGAGAAACCCTCACTCGCTTGGTATTCCCTACTAGACCACAATACTGCCGGGAAAATATTACTACCATAGTTAGGAAAACACGCCAACACATAACCGTTTGCCCCATTCCGCGAAACATTAGTAAGTTGTATCATGGGGCGAGAGGACAAGCCCTCGCCTGCTTCAAAAACAGTTTGGCGAAAGCCAAGAAGTAGTATACACCAATGCCGCTAAATCAAACGAGAGCTGCGTTATAGTAGCAGTTCAACCAATGCCGCATACCGCTAAAACTGTCGCAGCACCAATTAAAACAACCTTTACAGCGATGGCGGAGGCAGCGGCGATTGCGCTAGCTATTCAGGCTAAAGAGGCAGAGAACACCTTCGCATTATTTTTGTGTGATTTCCAGGAAGCTTGCAGAATGTTTCTCCGTGGTGAACTACCAAACGTCGTATTCAAAACACTATAGGTGACAGGCTGATACCGAACTATGCTAAAATTTGGTGCCCAGGCCACGAGGGTATCTCGGGTAATGCGCTGGCGCACAGTTTCGCTCGTGATTTCAGCAACCCAGTGAACAACGACAACGATATCCACTATGAACCTTGAACTGCACGCGATATACGCGAGCATCATCAACGAAAAACAAGACAGCGGTATGCCGCACCACACAAATCGCTTAAAGTTGATGAAGCTCGCCAGCTAAGATAAATTCAGGTTGACACCTATCCACATATAGAAAGGTGGCATCACATAAACCACAATGCATATTGATACACAAAGCCGGCACAGCCTAGCTGCATGAAAAAGAAAGACGACGGCGCTTGCTGGCTGTTGATGAACTGTCACCATCTTGTTCGCCAAGCACGGTCCATCGTATAAAATTTAATAAATAAGTTACTCGTAACATTATTGGTGGAGGTGGATGACTTCCGTACCTCGATGAAGACGCGCAGCGGTCGCAACACCGGGGACTCTTCGGCTACTTTAACTGCCAGCGCCTCCTCACCACTGGCCTCTCCAGCCGAGTCGCCAACCTGCGTCACCCTCCCACCCCTGTGGGATCCGGGCACCCTCTCCGCTGACGATACCATCGACGTTAACTCCTGGCAGCACCTGTATGAGCGTGCCAATGCTACCCACCTCTGGGATCGCACGATCATGCTCGCCAATGTTGTATTCTACCTCGACGGCACGCCGCGGACATGGTTCGAAACCAATGAAGCCGAAATCACAAGCTGGGATCTCTTCAAAACGATTATCTGTGACCTTTTCGGCGATTTATCTGGTCGTCAGCTCGCTGCCAAGAAGACTCTCGCCACTCGCACCCAGACGTCAAGTGAATCGTACGTCTCATACATTCTTGACGTATTGGCGCTTTGTAACAATGTCGACCAGCGCATGTCGGAAGACGAAAAAGTTAATCACGTCCTCAAAGGGATTGCTGACGATGCCTTCAACCTGCTGGTTTTTAATAATGTCACTAGCATAGACACGATCCTGACAGAATACCACCATCTAGAACAGGCAAAAGCCCACCGCGTCACCCACGGCATCACGCGCCTGCCGAACACAGCGGCTACTTCCTCTTGCGATGATGCCGTCCGCTAAGTTCCCCGATGTGACGACCTCACCCGCGTAATTCGTCGCGAGGTAGAAGCAGCTCAACCAGTAGTCACTCCATCTCCAACGCCTGATCCTTCACCGACCACCATCTCACTGATACAAGCCGTCGTTCATCAAGAATTATCGAACGTCGGCCTACACCCCGTTCAACCAGTCTACTCTGTCGAGCCTTTTTATCGTCGTCCCTCTGCTCCACGCTTCGGTTCCAACTACTATCGACAGCGCAATTTGTCCGAACGGCGTACACTGGACGACAGGCCTATATGCTTCAATTGCCGACACGTCGGTCATATCGCTCGCCACTGTCGCAATCACTGGGCTCCGCCGGCACACTATGGGCCTCCTGCCCAGGCAAGTTCTGGCCACCAGTCGTCCTCAGCATTAGATTTTGATTCCCCTATGCCGACCACATCCTCCGATTCTGCCGCACCTCTGACGAGACCTCGCTACGCCCGCTCACCATACCCTGCTCGCGGTAAATATCGTTCGCCCCGTCCTGCCTCTGGATGGATGGATGGGTGTGACTATACCACAGAACACCTACCAGAACACCTACCAGTGGCTGTACCCTTTAGATGGATGGATGGATGGATGGACGTGGCTGTACCCTTTAGATCGGGCGGCGGCTAACGCCACCTAGCCGTAATATTTAGTGAACTAACCATTACATTTATCTTTTTTTCCTTTAAATAATGAAGTTGAGGATTCGTACTTCGCAGTGAAGGGTTTAATTTTCACTCGTGCCTTGACTTTAGCCACCAATCAGATAACCTCCTTCTAGTTAAGTCTACCCGCTTAAAGTCTATTTTGCCCTCGATGTCCCTAAATCCCAGTGCTTTGAAAAACTCTGCGCCATCATCCTGAACTATAGGGTGAAGTCCTTTACAGAACATTATCAAGTGTTCGGTAGTTTCTTCTTCCTCTCCACACGCACTGCATATTGTGTCGGCCCCTTCGTATTTGGCCCGATATGTCTTGGTTCGCAGTACTCCCGTCCTGGCCTCAAACAGTAGAGAACTACCCCGAGTATTATCATAGATCCTTTCCTTGGCTATTTCCTGCTTAAAAGTTTGATAGATCTCTAGTATGGACTTCTTAACCATACCAAGTCTCCACATATCGGTCTCAGCTTCCTTCACCTTCTTCTTAACTGATAATTCTCTTTGGTTTGGCCCCCTGCTGTTTTCCAAGTATTTACCAGTCAATTTTCTGGTTCGCTTCCGCCATTTTGTATCGAGATTCTTCATGTACAAGTAGCTGAATACCTTCCTAGCCCAACGCTCCTCCCACTTTTCTCTCAATCGCTTCTCAAATTTTATCTTGCTGCTAGCTTCACTGCCCTCAAATAATGTCCATCCCATTTCACCTAGTACTTCCTGATTTTGTGTATTCACGTGAGCTCCTAAGGCAAGCCTACCTATTCCACGTTGCTTAATTTCTAATCTTGCTTGAACTTCTGATCTCATGCACAAGACCACATTGCCGAACGTCAGACCAAAAACCATGACCCCTTTCCATATTCCTCTCACGACATCATACCTATTGCAATTCCACAGTGCCCTGTTTTTCATTACTGCTGCATACCTGTTACCTTTAGTCGTGACGTATATTTCGTGTCCCCTTAGGTACTCGGCCCCATTGCTTATCCATACGCCCAGATATTTGTATTTATCTGTTATCTCTAGCATGACTTCGTGTATCCTAAGCTCACTACCTTCATTGTCATTAAAAATCATGACTGCTGATTTTTCCTAACTGAATCTGAAATCTAACCTATCTCCCTCATTACCGCAGATGTCCACCAATCTCTGCAAATGTTCCTTGTTGTCGGCCATTAGCACTATATCATCTGCGTACATCAATGCTGGTAGTGCCTGTTCAATGAGTTTTTTTTTTTGTTTGACGAAAGAGGTTGAAGACCAGTTTACTTCCCTCTAATTTGGGTTCTAATCTTTATAGGGACATCATGAATAACAAGGGTGACAGAGGACACCCCTGCCTAAGCCCCGTTTCACCTCTGTGGGCTTAGATACCTGTTTTTTCCCACTTTATAACTACCTTGTTACTTTTATAGATCTCCTTTAAAAATTTGTGACTACATCTTCCACGCCTAGTGTGTCCAGTATTCCCCACAAATCCTCTTGAACCACGCTATCGTACGCTCTCTTGATATCCAAAAATGCTAGTCACAGGGGCCTGTGTTCCTTTTTTGCTATTTCGAAGCACTGCGTCAGTGAGAAAAGATTGTCTTCCAACCTCCTGTGTTTTCGAAACCCATTCTGCAGTTCCCCCAGCAGCCGCTCATCCTCTATCCATGCCTGCAGTCTTTCCTTTATAATCTGCTTCGCCAGCCTGTAGACCACTGATGTCACTGTTATAGGACGGTAGTTGTTTATATCAGCTTTGTCCCCCTTTCCTTTATAGATCATGCTCATCCTGCTAAGTTTCCATCCATCGGGAAGTTCTCCATCGATTATTATTTTGCTTACTGCTTCTCTCAAAGCCTGCTTAGACTTCGGACCTAATGTTTTTATCAGCATAATTCGAATGTCATCTCGGCCTGTTGATGTACTACTAGGAACCCTTTTCTCAGCCCTTTCCCACTCTTGCTGTGAAAATGGAGCCATTGCGCCCCTTGATTCATCCTTCTCTATTGTGGGGCATAAAGCACTTCTGTGTTGAAATTTTTCTGTCACCCTTGTTCTTATATATTCAATAGCTTCGTCCCCTTCCAGCCTAGCACCTTGAGCTGTAGTTATAAAGCTCTGCTCTAGGTTCGTCTCATTTCTTAGGGAGTTTAGATGGGTCCAAAATTTCGCAGCTGCCTTTCTATCTTTTTTATGCACTTCTGGCAGCCACTGGGCTCCCTTTCTTCTAATCTTTTCATTGATCAGAAGGGGTGCATTCCTTCTACAGCTTAGAAAGATTTCCCATTTCCTTTCAACATCTGTCTGTTCACCCCGCTGCTTAGCATGTCTGTGTTCCCTAGAGGCTTCCTGACGTTTTGCTAAGGCTCTCTCAACTTCCTCATCCCACCAACTTTTGGGTTTGTGTCTTCTTTTCCGGGGTGACTTGTCACGTGCCTTAGCAAGCTCCAGCTCAAACAGTCTAATTAGATTCGTGTATGTCCACACTGTTTTATTATCATTCGTGATTACTTTCTCAATTTGTTCAGTGGCTATTTCAATTTGCCTTTCTGAATAAAAATTTTCCTGTAGTTGCTCATCTTGTCTCCTCCCCACTTTTACTGATCTTCCAAAACTTAGCTTGATACGTTTGTGATCACTACCCAGACTTCTGGAGCCACCTTCATCTATGTGCATTCCCCTGAGCTTATCATACATCCTATGTGACATCAGTGCGTAATCTATCGTCGACTGCAGCCTTCCTACCTCCCATGTTATTTGCCCTTCACACTTCTCGGTAGTGTTGCAAATGATCAAATCCAGCTTTTCACACGTATCCATGATCATTTTGCCTGTCGTGTCGGTATACTCATCTGTATCTTCTGTGTGTGCCATCATATCTCTTAGTATAATTATTTCACACTCTCCTCCTAACTCTTGAATGTCCTTTGATATACACTCTACCATTGCCTGGTTTTCTTTTCTGCCCTTTGCTCCCGTCCACAAGTACACGAAACCAAGGAGTGTCATTTGCCCTGCCACTTTCCCTTTTAGCCATAAATGTTCCTTGCACTCCTGCTTGACGCTTTGCCAGTCTGTACTTTTATGAATGAATGCCCCAATACCAACCGCCTTTCTGCTGCCTTCTGTTCTATTACAATATTCCCACGCGTAGTCCGCATTGTTAGGAAGTTGTTCCATGTCCCTGAGATGTGTTTTTACAAAACCCTACACCATCGGCCTCTCTTCTCTTAGCTGTTCTTCTATCTCTTCCCACTTCAGCCTGTTCCTACCACCCTGCATGTTAATATACCCTATGTCTGAATTGGCTCGGCGCTCATGGCTACGTCTATTTATGCCCCGGACTCTACCTATCTTAGATACTGGTGCCACTTTGGAATCGTATCTGTCCATACCACCTGTAAAAGAGTCTCCCTGGTTGTTTTCCTCGTTACTAGCTATCCTGCACCCCGAAGGGCCCGCTTGCCCCCCAAAAAAGCTACTGCGCGTCCTGCAATTCGCCAACCCACCTCATGACCTAGCCGCCCATCGAAGTGAATTTTTTCTCGTTGAAAGCCACCCCACCTATGCCTACCTAATCGAAGCGCCTCCGACCGGAAAACTATGCAATGCAGCTTCTGGAGGTGGAGCTGCAATGACGACGACCTCTGCAAGAAATCCTCGTGTAACATTACCGACCTCCCGGAATCTGATGAACGTTACTTCAGAATTTATACCTGTGCGCGCGTTGATCGATACCGGCGCGCATGTGTCCATAATGAGTGCTGCTCTTCGTCGCCGCCTAAAGAAAGTTATCACACCCGCCTTGAGCCGAGCCGTTCGATTTGCCGACGGGGGAACTGCCGCCATTATTGGCATGTGCTCTGCCCGCGTGACTATTGCCGATAGAAGCACTGCTGTTCTTTTCACCTTTATAGAAAACTGCCCTCATGATCTAATTCTAGGTATAGATTTTCTAACAGCTCACTCGGCCCTTATAGATTGTTCAGACGGTTGTCTTGACCTTGAGATGCCTCTACTTTCCGATCTGACCAACCCACCCCGAAGCCATCTTTGCTGCCTTGATTTTGTACGCCTTCCGTTCAACTGTGTTACACACATCGACCTCTTCTCTAGGCCACCGGTACTTGATGGCGATAACAAGGTGGCGCCAATTCACGCAGTGATGCTTATGCATGGCGTCGGTGTTCCGCACACCATTTTGACAATTGTTAAAAACCGCACCTACCTTCCTATTGTAAATTTTGCCCTCACTGCCCAAATTCTTCCCCAAGGTATCACCCTGGCCGAAATTGCTGCCCTACAAGGCCATGTGATTGAGTCCTTGAGAGTGAATGATTGCTGCACCTCAGACCATGACCCAACTCTGTCACGTTCATCTGGCGTCAACCTTGACCACATGGTACCGTCAGACATCGCTCCTGATCGAGCGGAAGCCCTCCGTCCCGTCCCGTAGCGCTATAGTGGCATTTTCGACTTCACCAGCATGGCCTTAACTCGAACGAATGTTGTTACTCATCGCATCAATACTGGTGACGCGAGTCCCATTCACCGCCGTCTATACCGTGTTTCCGCGTCCGAGCGTACAGACATACAACAGGAAGTCGAAAAGATGCTAGCAAAAGACATAATAGAGCCCTCATGTAACCCCTGTGCGTTTCCTGGCGTCCTGATCAGAAGGAAGGATGGAACATGGCGCTTTTGTGTAGACTATCGGCATCTCAACAAAGTTACGAAGAAAGATGTTTACCCGTTACCTAGTCTCGACGATGCCTTAGACTGCCTTTACGGTGATACGTTTTTTTCCACTATCGACCTTCGATCTGGGTATTGGCAGATCGCTGTAGTCAAGATGGACCGTGAGAAGACCGCATTCGTCACTCCTGACGGTCTTTATCACTTCAAAGTTATGCCCTTCGGTCTCGGTAATGCGCCGGCCACATTCAAAAGAATGATTGACTCATTGCTCCAAGGATTTAAATTGTCCACCTACTTATGTTATTTAAACGACGTTATCGTTTTCTCGCCCTCATTCGACTCCCATATCGATCGTTTATCGGCAATTCTTGAAATTTTTCGTCGAGCCAGACTTCAATTGAACTCTTCGAAATGTCACTTCACTCGTCGTCAAATGACCGTACCTGGCCACCTCGTCGATGCCGCAGGAGTCCGCCCGGATCCCGAGAAAGTTCACGCAGTCAAGGACTTTCCTGTTCCGAAGTCAACAAAGGACGTTCGCAATTTTGCAGGCTTGTGCTCCTACTTTCGGCGCTTTGTTAAGGACTTCGCGATAATTGCACGCCCACTTACAAACCTCCTGAAGAAGGAGGCCCCGTTTTTCTGGGGCGCTGATCAAGCCTCATTTTTTTCCCAGCTCACGACCCTCCTTACAACACCGCCGATCTTAGCTCATTTCGATCTATCCGCTTCAACCGAGGTTTGCACAGACACTAGTGGGCACAGCATAGGAGCAATGCTATTGCAACACCAACATGCACATGACCGTGTTATAGCATATGCTAGCCGACCGCTATCTACCGCCGAGCGCAACTATTCAATCACGGAGCATGAGTGACTCGCTCTTGTGTGGGCAGTCACCAAGTTTGGCCCATACTTATACGGGCGTCCATTCCGAGTAGTCACCGATCACACGCGCTCTGCTGGCTGGCCTCACTCATGGATCCCACAGGACGCCTCGCTTGTTGGTCCCTACGTTTACAAGAATACACGTTCACCGTAAGGTACAAAACAGGGCGGTTGCGTCAACATGCGGATTGTTTATCACGCCACCCTGAAGAAGAAGTTGCCCATACTAACACCTTTCCACACCTTCTGTCTATGACGCAGCTACTCAACCTTGGCCACGAACAACGCCGGGATACTTCCCTGCGAACCATCATTGACAAACTTGAGTCACAGTGTAAGAATAGTTTAGGTGTGAGAACGGCGCATAGGGGAGGCTTCGTGGGAAGAGGCGCATGCTGTTCTCGTTAGGAAACCTCTCCAGAGAGGGCGCGCTAAACTAGCCACCCTTAGTTGTTTCAGACTGTCACGGTGGATGAACGTGTTTTTTGAGCGCTCCCGATTGACTGCGCAGATAAGTGTTTTTGCATGTTTTGAGCTTGTCTTTATAATTATAGGGCAGCTGTTGAAATTTTCGTAGCACTTATTTCATGGTACGGCGTTTTCGGGGACCAGTCACCGGGTGTTTGTTAGTGCGTGTGTATTTGAATTTTTTGTTGTTTTTTTTTGTCTTCTGCCACCCTGTGGGGGAGGTGCGCGTACATTGAACACGCAAATTTTTGTAGTAGAGCTTAGACTTTCTTTTTTTTTTCGTAGGGCAGGGCTCGAGTTTAGTAATTACCGAGTATAGGGACAATTGGTGTCAGAAATACATGGTTAAAAGGACTGTAAAGTGTTCAGGATGTGGAGTGGGTTGAAAAGTGGACCCAAGTGTAGAAGCGCTTTGAGAAGAGGCTGAAGCGAAGTGTACGCAATGTGAGGTCGAGGAAAAAATGGAGAAACTGATGGTTGCCCAGAGTGAACTGCTGATGAGAATCACCGAGCTCGAGACTGCATTGGCGACAGAGCAAGAGAAAACGAGGGCAATGGTAGAAAGGCTGAAGTCCGCCGAGGAAGCACTAGCCAAAATGAACAGAGGAGCGGCTTACGGAGAGTACAGTAGGGAACCGGCCACCAGAACGGCGGAGAAGAAAGAGCAAGCAAGTTGGGAAAAAACAGGTTCAGCCGGTTCAATTGTCGCAAGGCCCAGCTTCAGCGAAGTAGTGGTGGGGCTGGGAGGGGACAAAGCAGCCGGCGTGACAGGTACAAGTAGCCCCCAGGTGCAGGACGCTCCAGCTGAAAAGTCACAGCATGTGATAATCGCCGGGGACTCGAATTTAAATCGATGCACAGAAGCCATCAAAGAGAGGGTAAGAGGTGACAAGAGGGTTGCAATAGGGGCGTTCCCAGGACGCAAGCTGGAGGCAGTCATGAGGCAAGCGAGCGCAAAACTCAAAACTACACCTGATAGACGAAACCTCGTGATAATTTCAGGCGGTTTAAATGATGTCTTAAATGAATATACAGCAGGACTAGCAACCACACTGGCTAAAGGCGTTGATGACATGCGCGCCACTTCTCCTCATGTACAGGTAGCGATATGCACGATACCGGAGGTACCAGTGCATGATAGCAACCTGCAAAGATAGCAACCTGCAACGCAAACCAAGAGATATGGTGGATGAGTCGAAAGAAAGGCTTTGAGGTGGTGGAAATAAACAGAGAGGTGCATAGGTGGGGTGGTTTTCAACGAGACAGAATTCACTTCGATGGGCGGCTAGGTCATGAAGTGGGTTGGCGGCTTGCAAGACGCGCAGTAGCTTTTTTGGGGGGCAAGCGGGCCCTTCGGGGTGCAGGACAGCTAGTAACGAGGAAAACAACCAGGGAGACTCTTTGACAGATGGTATGGACAGATACGATTCCAAAGTGGCACCAGTATCTAAGATAGGTAGAGTCCGGGGCAGAAATAGACGTAGCCACAAGCGCCGAGCCAATTCAGACATAGGGTATATTAACACGCAGGGTGGTAGGAACAGGCTGAAGTGGGAAGAGATAGAAGAACAGCTAAGGGAAGAGAGGCCGATGGGGGCTCACACATCCGAACGTGAATCTATTTCTTTTGTTTAAAGAGGCTGAGGAGCACTTCACAAAACATGGTGGTGAGAGAGATGTATATGATCGCACGACAGATGCACTGCTAGAAAATTTCATTTTCACGCTTCCATGTGCTGCTCACAAAGAAGAAGTTCTTGCCAAGCTATTGCACTATTATGTGTGCCTACGGATGCGGGAATACCGCAGGCAGCTAAAGAATAAGCATGTAAAAAAGAACCAAGACTTGTGCAAATTGTCGAAACTTGTATAATTGAGTCAGGAGAAGAGAAATGTGTAATATGTGTGCAATAATACTTATGTATACTGTGATCATGGTGTACAGTGTTGTACCCTTTGTTTTGTGTTTGTAAAGTGTTTCAATTATAAATGAACTGCTGATCTAATCCAAATAAATAAAATTTAGGATTCTAACCCACGCAAATGTGTGTGTCCATGTCATGAAGTATAGGAAAAAGTCATAACAAATACTAAGATGTATATACATGAGAAGTTACACAGAGCAAAAGTGTTGAATGGGATATAGCAACTCATTAGCCGATTTTTTGGCCAGGATGTAGCTAGCGTTCTATGTGGGTTATTTTCATCCCCTAAATTTCTTGCGCGCTTACCACCAACGCTAATGTTATCGCATAATAAGGCCCTCGCGAGCGGCGGAAAAGAAACTCGGCATGTACTCTTGACTACCTACGACTGTGACGAAGGTGTAAATATTGCGCAGATTTCTTGACGTAATAGGTAGTTTTAGAGAAACTTCCCGTCACCCCCGCAAATATCGGCCAGACAACTGGGACATTGCTTCGCCTTTGCTACATAAACCTGAATGCTGCATGCATAATGAATTCAATCATAAATTTTTAAGGCAGAAAGGTCAAAGAACATATTTTAATAAACGATCTGATTCATAAAAGTATGCATTTGGTGCCATAGCTAGGCCAAACTGGCTTCTTACTTACCGAGCTTGAGCTAGGGTGGCTCCGAGCTCTACCGGCTCTGCCGCGCCGGCACGGCATTAGTTGCTAGCGCCATCTGCTGAGGGGTTTGAGAAGCAAAGCTTTGTCGCAAAGCAAAGAGCGGTGACGTACTCTCACCTAAACGATTCTTATACCGTGGCTTGAGTCAATGCCTCACGACGCATCTCTACAAATGTTCCTGGTCAAAGACGGGATCCTGTATCGCCATAACCTCGATCACAATAGCCATGACTTACTCCCCGTTATACCAGCACATCTTCGTGCGACTGTCCTCAACCAACTTCATGAAGCTTTTTTGACGGACTACTTGGGCGTCTCTCACACATACGACCGTGTGCGTCGTCGTTTCTTTTGGCCTGGTCTTGCCCATTTTGTTCAACGCTACGTCGCCGCTTGTGAGCCCTGCCAGCGCCGCAAAAAGCCATCTTCCCTGCCAGCTGGATTCCTTCAGCCGATCGACATTCCCACTGAACCTTTTTTTCGAGTTGGCCTCGACCTGCTTGGCCCATTCCCGATCTCCAGCTCAGGCAACAAATGGATTTCTGTAGCCACTGATTATGCAACACGGTACACTATCACACCAGCACTTCCGACGAGTTGCGCAACCAATGTGGCGGACTTTCTGGTATATGATATTATTTTAGTACACGGAGCTCCACGCCAACTTCTCACTGACCGGAGCCGGCCATTCCTATCAGCTGTCGTTGATGAAATCCTGCGCTCTTGATCTGCCAAGCACAAGTTTGCCACTTCGTACCATCCGCAAACGAACGGTCTTACGGAGCGCTTTCGCACCATAACCGACATAGTTTCTAAATACGTAGCGGCCAACCACCAGGACTGGGACGTTCATTTGCCATTTGTGACGTTCGCATATAGTTCGTCACGTCACAACACTGCCGGGTATTCGCCATTCTATCTTCTATACGCCGAGAACCCGCCCTACCCTTTGACACCTTGCTGCCCTTGGTCACTGAGTATGCCGGCGAAGGCATCGCGCGAGCCGACCACGCAAGCCAACTCGCCCGCAGCCGTCTGCAGGCCTCACAGAAGAACTAAAGACAGCTCTACAATTCCCATCATCGAAATGTGCACTTTTCACCGGGTTCCCTTGTCTTTCTCTGGTCTCCCACTCGACGTGTAGGCTTTTCTGAAAAACTGCTGTCACACTACACTGGACCATACCACGTCATTCGCCAGGTGACTGACGTTATGTACGAGATCGTTCGAGCCGATCCAATGTCACCATCGTCAGCTTCTAGCGACATCGTGCACATAGCTCGACTCAAGCCTTATCACCCTCTTTCTACCGCATCCGAGTAGCTCAAGCACCGAGACGGTGCTTCTACCGCCGGGAGGTGATGATACACAACAGCCGGCACAGCCTTGCTACATGAAAGACAAAGACGGCGTCGCTTGCTGGTTGTTGATGAACTGTCGCCATCTTGTTCGCCGAGCACGGTTCATCGTATGTAACTTAATGAATAAGTTGCTCGTAACAATATGCAAACAACTGTCCATGGTGTGAGTCACGACCGACGTTGCAACACGTTGCATGGGACTGCCGGAAGACTGCCGGACTGCCTACGATGGTTTAGTCGCCTTTGATACGCTACTGGGGGAGCATTGGGAGACCATCCTCGCCCGACCTGACCTGAAGACCCAAAGGGGCCTCCTGGATCAAGCCTGACGAACTGCAGCGGTTACTGGTGTCCTGGAATGGGGAAACCACTCTTGACATTCTTTCTTCCCCCTTTTTTCGTAAATAAAAATGTCCTATCATCATATCGCCGCCGCAACAAAACTACAAAAAAAAAAGATGTTTATTCTCTCCCACGGAGACATGACACCTTAGATCGACTCCACAACACGACGAACTTTTCGTCGATGGACCTCAAGAGTGGCTACTGGCAAATCGAAGTCGACGAGAGAGACCGGGAAAAGACAGCGTTCATAACACCAGACGGTATTTTCGAGTTCAAGGTCATGTCCTTCGGTCTTTGCTCGGCACCTGCGACTTTTCGACGCGTTATGGACACAGTGCTAGCAGTATTGAAATGGCAGACTTGTCTCGTTTACTTGTACGATGTCTTCGTATTTTCCTCAACCTTCGACAAGCATCTTAGGCACCTTGAAGCCGTACTTAGAGTCATTAATACTTCTGGGCTCGCCCCGTTGCGGTGGTCTAGTGGCTAAGGTACTTGGCGCTGATGACCCGCAGGTTGCGGGTTCGAATCTCGGCTGCATTTTCGATGGAGGCGGAAATGTTGTAGCCCCGTCTACTCAGATTCGGGTGCACGTTAAAGAACCCCAGGTGGTCGAAACTTCCGGAGCCCTTCACTACGGCGTCTCTCATAATCATATGGTGGTTTTGGGACGTTAAACCCCACTTATCAATCAAGACTTCCGTGCTCACACTGAAACCAGAAAAGTGCCACTTTGCGTACGAGGAACTTTTATTTTTGGGCCACGTGATAAGCATTTCCAGAGTAAGACCTGATCGGCAGAAGAAAGCCGCCATCGCTGCATTTAAACCACCTGCCGACAAGAAGGCCGTGCGTCAATTTCTTGGGCTTTGCGCCTATTACAGGCGCTTCGTCGGAAACTGCCCGCATCCTTGAGCCACTCACTAATCTTACGAGGACAGACGTCGAGCTCAAGTGGGAAACGCCAAAAGAGGAAGCATTTAGAGAACTAAAACGATGTCTGCAGATGCCTCCGATACTCGCGCATTTTGACGAAAACACCGAAACAGAAGTGCACACTGATGCAAACAGCGTAGGACTCGGCGCTGTCCTTGTGCAGAAAACTGACGTACTGGAAAGGGTTATTAGTTATGCTAGCCGGTCACAATCCAAGGCAGAAAGCAATTATTCCACAACAGAAAATGAGTGTCTTGCCATCATCTGGGCGACGTCAAAGTTTCGTTCTTACCTCTATGGCAGGCCCTTCATAGTTGCGAGCGACCACCACGCCTTGTGTTGGCTAGCTGATTTAAAGAACCCTTCAGATCATCTTGCGCGATGGAGCCTGAGACTTCAAGAATACGACATTACCGTAAATTACAAGTCCAGCAAAAAACACTCCGACGCCGTCTGCCTGTCGCGAGCCTCCGTCGACCCATTACTACCCAAAAACCTGAATGACGACTGCTTCTTGGGAACGATAACTGCCGACGACTTCGCCGAACGACAGCGGGCTGACCCGGCCGGAACTTAGAGGGCTAATTGAATACCTCGAGGGCAGGACCTCCCTTGTTTCGAAGGTGTGCAAACGGGCACTTATGTCGTTTTCACTGCGAAAGGGTCTTCTCCAAAAGAAGAACTTCGAGCCAAGTACCTTCTTGTGGTGCCTACAGCTCTACGGCCAGAACTCCTCCTGGTCCTGCACGATGATCCAAGGGCAGGACACCTTGGTGTTTCCCACACGCTCGCGATGATACAAGAAAGGTACTACAGGCCACGCCTTACCGCCGACGTCACTCGTTACGTGAGGACATGCCGAGACTGTCAGCGACCCAAAACACCACCGAAAAGGCCAGCAGGCTTCCTTCAACCGATTGAACCCCCTCACCAACCATTTCAGCAAATCGGGATGGACCTACTAGGGCCGTTCCCAATGTCGAATTCGGGGAGCAAATAAATCGTCGTAGCTACTGACTACCTCACTCGCTACGCCGAAACAAAGACTCTACCCGAAGGTAGTTCCGGAGAGGTAGCCAAGTTCTTCATTGAGAACGTCGTGCTTCGTCATGGCGGCCAAAAGGTCGTCATCACCGATAGAGGCACGGCCCAAATACTGCTGATTTGACTCAGGCGATCTTGAGACATAGGCAGAGAAGGCACCACCACACCACCGCCTACTACAGACAAATGGTCTCACCGAGCGGCTAAACGAGACAATCGCCGACATGCTGGCCCTGTACGTTGATGATTGATTGATATGAGGGGTTTAACGTCCCAAAACCACCATATGATTATGAGAGACGCCGTAGTGAAGGGCTCCGGAAATTCACACCACCTGGGGTTCCTTATCGTGCACCCAAATCTGAGCACACGGGCCTACAACATTTCCGCCTCCATCGGAAAAGCAGCCGCCACAGCCGGGATTCCATCCCGCGACCTACTGGTCAGCAGTCGAGTACCTTAGCCTCTAGACAACCACGGCAGGGCAATGCCATGTACGTTGACGTCGAGCACAAGACGTGGGATGCAATTCAATTCCTCCGTACATACGTGACCTCGGCTACAACACAGCCGCCCAAGAAACGACGCAGATGACGCCGTACAGGCTTGTGTACACAAGGAGCCCAGCCATGATGTTCGATGACGTGTCACCCAGCGTCAGCGACGAAGGAAACATCGACGTGACTCTCTACCTCCAGCGCGCGAAAGAAGCTCGTCAACTCGCCTGCCTGTGCATCAAGAATCAGCAGGCGGCCGACAGCCGCCGTTAAAGTCTTCGACGAAGCTTTGTGGAGTACCAACCCGGTGGCCGTGTCTGGGTATAGACGCCAATATGCTGACGTGGACTGAGTGAAAAACTTTACGACGGTGCGGACCGTACAGAATAGTTCGACGTCACGGCCCATTCGACTCGAGGTTCTTCCTGACGGCATTACGAACTTTTGACGGCGCCGTGCTCAACCTGAAGTCGTCCATGTTGTGGGCCTCAAGCTATTTCATGCTCGAACTTGAGGACTGTATTTTGTGGTTCTTACTGTGCTTTATTGCTTGTACTTACTGTGTATTGTCTTTATTAATGTACCTTCGTCTTTTGGTAAAGCATTGGGACGGTGACCTTTTTCAGAGGGGGATAATGCCACATTCCTCAAGTTTTGTTATCATCCTGTTACACTACGTTCAGCAGAAACCGCACCTACGATGTTCGAAAAGGTTCGAGGCTGTAGTAGAGCGTTTTGTTGAGATGACGCCCGCCACATGAACATTACAGATTATTGTAGAAGCTACGTCATCAATAGAGATAACGCTAGAACATTCGATGGCAAGTGTATAAATGCCGTCGCGCTTCGACGCTTGTTAGCTGATCGACGGCCGACGCTCCGTTCACTGCTATCAGTGCAAGACTGCTACTGTAATCATACTATCCTTTTGCCGGGCACAGGTTCGCCCAAATAAATAGTTTGATCTCAACATAAAGTCTCCTGTCTTCGGCTTGGTCACGACCCCCTGACAATATATATGGCAAAATTCATGCTCGCTGTGGTGAAGTTTGCCTAAAAAAACTGAAACAGTGCAGCCACACTTAAGCGTGAACCTCAACGTGTGTTAGTCTACGCGATCGGTACGGGAGAAAGCAAGTGTGCACTATCTAATACAAGCTTTCTTCCGTTGAAGAAGGACTTACGGTTGGGCCCTTCGGTGTCGCCGTGTTGTGGGACCTAGTTTTTCTCAGCATTGTCGAGAAGAGCTTCCAAGGGGCATTCGAACATGCTCGAGAGAACCAGACTGGTTAAAGTACGTGCTGTTTAATTCTGTTTAATTAGGAGTACACTTCTTTTGTGCTTAAATTTATTATCTTTTGTGTATATGCTGCGCGCGATAAGAATAAACTATATGTCGTATGCGTTCGCCAAATCCCCGCGAAATTTGTGCACCCCCTTCTCGGAGCACCAAAATCCCGAAAAAAAAGTGCACAAGTTATGCGAGTAAATTCGGTGTACGTTTTGGTAATTATTATTGAATGCTTTTATGCACAGCATTTTCATACTGTTTCAGTGATTGGTTGATCCTTTTTGAACTGGCGCTATACTGACTACGGGCGATCGGCCACTAAACGGGTGGTGCATAAAACAGGTACACCCACAAGGTGGCAGAAGGATTAAGAAACAGAAAAGCTTTTATTTGTAAGAAATTGGTATGGATAACCTCGTGGCTTTTTGCCACGAACAGGTGGTTGCCTATTTTTTGTTTCTTAATCTTTTCACTACTTTTTGGATCTCCACAAAATGCAATCGCATGCAGAAAAAATTTCTAAAGTTATTTTTTTATATCCAATCTGAATTTCTCCTTTTGAAAGGTATATATCTGCTGCTTATTGATCTGGTTTTTCAATGTTAAAAAAAATGAATATGGCACAACAGTATTATTTTGATTCACACCTAACGAAATGAATGACAAAAGTACCCTCATTTTCAGTAGGAGCAAAAGCATCTTTATTGTCAATAGTATCAACATGATATGAGTCACCAGACTGAAAAATGCAAAAGATAGAATTGCACACATGTGCATTGTGGAAGACTATATATGAATTTAAACAACGAACAACACGTTTTGCAAACCTAACACGGCTGCAGTGGCTGCCAACCTTTGCATCTTTTAAGAAGAGCCAAAATTCACAGAAACAATGAAAAAAAAAATACCACAGGTATTTTATTTACACAGGGACAGTAAATTGCTTACGTTATAAGCAAGAGAGGCATTCCAAACGTACGTTTTTCTCTGCCAACAACAATGAGCCTATGTAGCCCAGGATGTAAACGCAACAATCAGAGAGGCGGCATAAATAAGCTGCTGAAGCCTGGGCTGCTTGGTCGAACAAAGCTGAAAGAATGACAGGCATTTTGTCACCGTCCAGCGCTGTGCACGTCTTAAAAAGAGGAATATTCCCACAATTACGGCACAAAGTAGGCCTTGCTGGTTGTTTGACAAGTGGTGCATTTTCAACTGAACAAAAACGCCTGGCCTGCGTGGTTCACACTGCATGTCAACGAAAGCTGGAGGAGTGGCCTGGCACACTCCGTTGAGGCAACAACCTCAAGCACAGTTATGACTAGGTGCCAAAATAAACAGGCTAGCTGCCGCCATAAAGAATCGCACTTTTGCCAAGTGTAGAAGCACCTAGTATGTCATTATTCGTTTTTCGCTACGGCTATATGCGAACATAATTCTTAGGTGTATGGTGACAAAAACCTGTAAACAGGGGTCGCGTGCATGAGTCGGCGTTTCGACAAGTGCTTTCTTCAAGGCCACTAGTCGAAACGTGGCTCCTCGAGCACACAGCCGCCCCTGTTTGTGGGTTGCCTAATTCCCGTTTGTGATGTGTGGTGCGCGTTCAAAGTGCGCGCCTTTGGAAAGTGCGCGTCACAAAAACAGAAGAGAACAGAGTGCACGCGCGGTGCTGCCTAGACAACGACGAAGACGACGACAGTGAAGATGTCGCGTGCATGAGGACGCGTGGCATCCCGTGAACAAAATAAAAGATAAGGTAACCAATGATCATAGACCACGGAGATTTCAAGGCCCAATGGCTGGGTACCACGAAAGTACAGAATCTCCAATGAGAACGAGACAAGTGGGCCAGAGCTGAAGCAGGAGCCTGAGCAGACCAGAGCAAGGGGAGTTCGAAGAAGACGGGGCAAGCGGAAGGTCGTCACCGGACCGGGCGCTGAAGATGGGCCGTCGGGCGTAGGACCCGAGCCTGCAGGTCTTCAACCGGCCGGGGCCTCCTGCCGTCGTGTTCCCGCTCCAAAGGACCGTGGCCATCCGGTCCTGAACTCCTTTCCAGGGCCTGCGGACTTTGGTTCCGGCAGGCGAGCTACAGCCGTCGGGCTCCGGGCCCGAGCTGTGCGCCCAGCTGCTTGACTAGGTCGACCCTGGTTCTCTGACGCGTCACCACCAGCCTGCGTTCTCTCGTCACAGACGGGTCCACACTCCTAAAGCCAGAGCCACCACGTTCCGGCCTGGTTTCTCGACGTGTCGTCAGCAGCCAGCGTTCCCTCGTCCTCGTCCAGCCCACGCATTGACGCAGGAGTCACGGCGTTCCGGTTTCTCATCACCGCCGAAAACCAACTTGTGGGTGAGACTGCACCGATACTCTTGCGCTACTCCCATCACTCAGCCCCTTTCGAACGTTAGGTTTAGTTACTGACTTTGAACGTTCTTGTTGGGTGTTTACAGATGTGTTTCGTCATGTCCAGTCAACTGTTTATTAAGTGTTTTGTTTTGTGAGGAATCTTTGCCTTTTTTTCTTTTCAATTAAACTTTTTGTGTGTTTCTTGGAAACCGAACGGCTTTGTCCTTATTAACAAAACTCTCTGAGGCTCAGCCCGGGAGAAAAACAAATCAGCAACAAGAACCCTGCATCACAAATTGGCGTCCGCGACAGGACAAAGTCGTTTGTTTTTCCAGTAGATTTTTTGACGCGGTTAACACGATGACGAACACGTGGGAGTTAATTGAGTTGGCGGATAAAATGGGACTGACGGGAGCGGAGTTTAGAGTATGGTACGAGGAGCGGATGGAGAGGGAGCGTGAGGAACGGGCTGCGATATGTGACGCTAAAAAGCAGCAGATTGCATTGCAAACACACGGTAAGAGAGAGGAGTTCGAGCGAGAAACACGGGCTAGGAGAGAGAAGCTCGAGCGAGAGACACGCGCTAAGAAGGAGCAGCTTGAGCTAGAAATGCGTGAAAAGAAAAGGCTGCTCGAGATAGAGATGCGCGAAAAGAAGAGACTGTTGGAACTAGAATATGAGGATTTGCAGCAGTGGCTTGAGAGGGAAAACGCTGAATATACGTGGTCTGAGAGCCAGAGTAGTCAACCAGTGGATGAGGTGTGCTCTGAAAGCAGTTACATCGGGAGCGATTTGAATTTACGTGAGACTGACCCTGTACCTCGTCATGACCTTTCGCTAGAGAAAGAAACTCTGAAAGAGTATGACAGGGAGGTAAACAGTCAAAAGACTAGGAGACTCGATAAGCTTATTGAAGCGCAGGAATGCTTCGTGAGCATGGAACAAGAACGTTCCATTCAGAGTAAAGGGTATTTTGAAACCTGTGAGAGGTCAAGCGCACTTTATTCAGAGGTAGGATTGCCTCTGAATAGCTCCGCTGAAGGAGCAATAAAAGGTCTCCTAGGTAATGCCGGCGAATGCCATAATGAAAGCTCTGATGTAGCAGCTACCTATTGTTTTGGGCCACTGGAGATAGCAACAGACGCTACGGACATGGTTTTTCACCATGATTATAACTTGCCCATACAGAGAGATGGCTTGTGTTCTCGGGAAATTGTAGATGATGCTTTTAGAAGAATATTGGAGCAAAATGCAAAAGCACTTGTTGAAGAACAGAGAGTAGAGTTGCAATGTAGGTTAGCTATATGTGACAATGAGGGTAATCACGATGACCCAGGCAGAAGGGTTGAAAGTATTGATGAACAAGCAATACAGAAAGCTGAAGGGATGGAAAGTGAACCAGAAGGCAGTAATGGTCCAGCAGGTTATTGTACGAGGAAGGACGCCGACTGGTGCTCTTTGGCATCTTCGGTTGAAGAGGTCGCTTCTGTTAAGATGTCTCAACGATTAGCGGCTTACGAGCTCAAGCAAGGCGTTCGTGGGAAGGATGAAATGATTCAGGCGTGGTTGTACTGGTGCGCCTGGAGGCAACGCCTCCGACTGGCATACAGACATTCCAGCGTGTATGCTTGTGATTTCGAGGTTGGGAACCTGGTGATACACAGCTTTAGGTTCATACGAGCTTACGGTCGAGAATTCTTCCACTGGCTTCCGATTCCTTACTCTTGTCAAATGGTTAGAGCAGTTAAACGTCTTGTACGGGACGCTATAACTTAAGCGTCAAATTCGATTTCCCGCTGGTTTCTTTTGGATCTTGCTTGCGGACCATGGAAGGGTGTTGCTTGTAAATATTTGAAGAAGTTACATGCAATGTAACATTAACATGATGTATAGTTTTTGAGATGATAGGGTATATATGATAAAAAAAAAGGGGTGGTGTACTACTAATTTGGGGATTTTCACAATCCGCTAGATGTGTCCATACTTTTTCTCACTTCTTGCGTATTTTGAGGTTAGTGAATGTGGACCTTTGGGCAATGCAGTGAACTGTGTGGCGGACATATGTGGGTAAATTGTGGTGCAGTGCGAAACGTGCACTCAACGGCAGTTTTTTTTTTCTTCTCGGAAAAAAAAAAAAAAAAAACTTTTCTTATTGTTGTTGGTTGAATGTTACGTTCTGTGGACTCGGTGTTTCGACGTGAGACATGTCAACGAAGAAGCAGTGTGGTGCCATCGGTGTGATGTGTTGAACTGCGTGGTGCAAATATGTGGTGTAATTGTGACGTAGTGCAGAACGCGCACTCATCGGCAGTTTTTTTTTTCTAAAAAAAAAACTTGAATGAAAGGGGGGCGTATGTGATGTGTGGTGCGCGTTCAAAGTGCGCGCCTTCGAAAAGTGCGCGTCACGGAAAAAAAAAAAAAAAAACAAAAGGAGAAATACCAGAGTGCACGTGCGGGGCTGCTTAAACAAGAATGACGACGTTAAAGAGCGTCGAGCACGAGGATGCGTGGCAGGACGTGAAGTAAACAAAAGGTAAAACATCCAATGGGCAGCGAACACGGAGATTTCAAGGCCCAATGGCTTGACACACCGTTCCTGCCACTATGAATTGCGAAGTCTCGTGGATCGACCAGCGTGGCTTTGTGATAGAATACACTCGCGTTAAATTTCACCTTATCATTCTTCTGAGTGTGCGGGATTGCGGTTACGGTGGCAGACAACTAGCACCACGCAAAACAGCGGCTGTTTAGGTCTCGAAACAGCTTTCCATTAAGAAAGATATATGTTTGCAAATGGCTGATATCTCCAGCTTGTATAAGAGGTTATATAAAACTCTTTTTTATAAACGTGCATCATGCAAGTTTTCGACGGAGATATTGCAAGTCTTTAATTGCCAACACAATTAAGTTTCGGTTGCCTTTTTCCTGCAAATACTAGTTTACAGCCTCCCCATCTCTCTTTTTGGTGGCCGTGAGAACCAACGTAATTCCCCCCCCCTCTCTCTCTCTCTTTATTTATATATATATATATATATATATATATATATATATATATATTGTTCGCTGTCTTTTAACGTTCTTCAAAGGAGGGCGGCATCACTATGTGTGTGTAAATAGCAAGAGGCTCAGTCAAGATGGCCTTCATTACTCAAGATGCATTATTTGGAAGGCGGAGTCCGGCTCATTACACCAGTTCAGCGTGCACACCTTTGTGAAGAAGATATCTACAGTTGTGCCTGACTTCAGCTTTTCTAAGGTTTAGTACAACCAAAAAGGAAAAGACTCTAGGGTGAACCTGGCATTCATGTCTTGCATTGAAAATGCACCACTCATCAATTCAGAACCTATCACCAACACAACAAACAAAGAAATAACTTTTGGTCCCCTTAATAACTTGGGTGTCTAACATAAATGACACGAAAAACGAAACCTTATCTCACATACCAGCAAAGGATCACCTAGCTCTTGCAGCAGCAACAACTAAAGAATTAGTGATACTTGAACATTGAAGTGCAATTAATAAAAATGCCATCCATATATTCATCACCATAAAAAATATTTGGTTGGTTGTGGCTCCCTAGGCGACTCGGTCTTTCAGAGAAGCCAAGGGTTTCAGCAATTATTTGGACCACTTTAACGTGCATCTGCATTTGCACAATACATCCAAACATTGTACTTTCATTGTCTCGGCTGCGTTGAACCTGCATGTTTCAGGTGAGCCATTGCGCACAATCACCCTTAAGCCACTCCTGCATGCGGCTGCAACAATACATCCAGGCTCCTTCCAATGGTAAGGAGCAAAATTTATGACTGCTGCACACACATGTTTATTGATCAAGAAAAGTTTTTCTTTATCTAAAACTAACCATTTATGACCATTATGTTTGCTGGTGTGTTCCCCCCCTTGCGAAGAAGGACCTTTTACCCTTTAGTTCGGACCACTCAAAAACCATGAAGAGGGGCACTGAAATACTTTCCCTGAGGTCTGCACTTTGGAAGTCATATCTGCATTGTGTGCAGTCTAGTTTTAATGTGCAATTAGACTGTTTGAAGGTCGCAGGTTCTCTAGCTCAATATTGTTTGTAGTGCGAAATGCATTCTGCAGAAGGTAAAAAAAGCCTGGCTGAAGCACAAAATGATAAAAAACGGGCAGAGGTGGTACTTTATATTCATACGGTTACACACAACCTTAAAAAGGTGGCGAGTCGGCATGGCGTGCCGCTGGTGTTCGCCGCCCCAAACAAACTGGCAAAGTTGTGTCCTCGCATTACCGAAAATCATGCTCAACAGCTGAAGACTGCAAAAAGAAGCATGCACGGCCGTTCAAGAAGTGTGCCACTGAAGTGGTTCTCGAAATATCCTTCTTGTGAGGAAAGAGATTTGATCGGGCGCTGTGTCAATTATCAGGCAATAGGACACGCTCTCATGGTAAAGAATAGGGAAGGTGCGCATTGAAGTGCGCATGTCACTTCATGTGGATGCACACTACGCTTTGCCTAAATTAGGATTCTTAGAAAAAGTAAAAGAAAAGTAGCACGAGAAATTCAGGGGATTTTTCACATAAGGAAACGGGGTATCAATTGTGTTAGTGAAACTTCACTGATCCTGTATGAGTCAGAAGCACGGTATCTAGAGCATGTGTACTATAGCGTGATCAGGTAAACAAGAGCCCGAGCACATTGTGCATGGGTTGAGAAGTGAGTTTATATTAGCCTGTTTCCTCAAGAAATAAACAGTTGCGAATGAGCGCCAAACCTGTCTACATTTTTTCTTCATTGTGTGGTGGTGATTTTGGTATGAAACTGCCTATTTAATTCCTACATGAACTAATCAACCCAATAGCGAGTTCTAGTAAATTATACACAGTTTGATGTAAGGGCCATCCGAATTTTACTATATGCACAAACACCAAGGCTCGAACAAAGATAGAAAAAAAAAAGTGCTTGCATTACGTATACTATTTGGAAACAGAGTGGATAGACTCATCAGAGTGGATAGGCACATCATTGAACAAGGCTCGTAGTTATGTCTACAAAACAAAACCAAAGTATTGCGTGCACGAGAAGGAAACTCGGACAGTGCATAGCTGTTTCATCGCTTCAATGTATACAATATTTTACAACACTTGTACACGATGGGTAATATTATATGTGAAACAACATTGGTCTAGACGAGACCTTGATTTTCAAGAAGACACATGCACAATGTAGTCTGAATTTTTCTGAACAAATGCTCATACCATCATTTCATTCACAGCCACCTTTCCAACAACACGTTACTAAAGTAAAATTTCAGTTATGAAGCATGCACTTTTGCCTCTCTGCTGACACGCACATATGTGTACTTTGAGAAAAATGTAGCTTGAGTTAATTCAAAGTTTCTCACTTCTCAACACAATTTTCATTTAGAACACATTGTGAGTAGAAAGTTTACTAAATGCTTTGATTTATTCACATACAAATATTGATTGATGCTCAGATGAGAAAACTGAAATTATTCATGTATAATAATGACCACAAACTGAAGCTTTCACCACACTGGAAACCACCTATTACATCAGCACAACAAAATAGTGACAAGTTACATTCATACCATATCACTGTGAAACCATTTCCAAAAACAAACAAATGCAGGAACATGATTAACATGAGAATGAGACCAACCCAAGAGAACTATAAAGAAAAAGATATTTTGTCAATAAAGGGACAGACAACCGATTTTTTTCGACCGAGTTTTTTCTGGTGCAGGAGAAAGCTGACCCTTCATAGTGTTCATAGCTGTAGTAGTTAATCTCAAAACCACATAGTTATTTTATAAGCAGTATTCCTCAATATGAAAGGCTCTGAACACAGATGTGTCTTGCATCCAGCAACACTGAGAATTTTTGGCGATGCTGGTAGCCTTTTTAGCGACTTTGACTTATGCATGCTGTCGTTCTGATTTTGCAGGAGTTCCTTTGACTCTGCTTAACCGCATTTACTCTGAGCTTTAAAATATTTTTGAATATAACAAGCCTTTACAATGAGATGATGTGGCTTTATACAGCTTCCCTGTATTTGTACCACGTTGCCTGCACTCAAGGATGTAGCGCCTGTGTCGTGAATGGCTTGTCCTGTTGTTGTTATTCTCTCGATAGACGAGCCAAGCCAAGTAATCGAAAACGGAGCCGTGCATATGTACGGCCATGCCGTGTAGCAGCGCGTAACACTATGCGGAGATGAAGTAAAACTATGTTGCTCCAGAATCTCAGTGACCTAGAAATGCGAATACTTTTGCTTGCATGCGAGAACACAATTTGAAGCCCTACGAGCATGTGTCTCACCTGGAAGGCTGAAGCTGCTCAAGATGCCCTGACAAGCATGGGATCTATACGTCACGCAAAGGCAGCGCCACTTCAATGCATACTACTAACGCAGGCTTGTATGCACATTTTTATAGAATAATAGCTTTTGCTATAAAAAACAAACATTATTTCTGTACTAAGAAGGAAACAGTTGACAGTTTACATTAACCTACAGTCAAGTGATAGGGCACATCGAACAGTTCATGTTTTTGCCACCAGAATTGCAACAGGCCAGTTTTTGAGATTTTCGATGAAGAAATACAAATATAAATTCACTTTTCACAAGAAAAACAGGGTTGGTTTGAGTCACTGTAATCTCATTTCATGTTCTGGGCAGTTGTCAGTCCCTTTAAATGAATGCTGTGCCCTGCTCTGAAAGCAATTGGGTGAGAACCTAGCACACTTGTGCAAATACGATTTTGCACTTGGTCACTCAATGTTACATTCCAATTGAAAATAAAAAGTATAGTTCCATAAAACGCATTATTATTGCACATTGCATATTACAAAACTGAAAAAGAAGAGTACGCAATCAAATGGCATGAAAGTCGGACTTTAGTCGTCATGTTACAAAAACTGCTTGAAGAAAAAATTAAGAACATAGGACAGGTAAAATGATAGCCGAAGAAGATCTGATAAGAGACAAGCATGACAATGGATGTTATGACGAGTACCTCTTTGATGTAAAAAGTGCATTTAAATTAACCAGTCAGTGTGACTCAGCCTAAAGAGAACAAAAACAATAGTAATCAGTAAATAACTAGCCAATCTAAGTGCAGCCCTGACAGAAACAGGTGAGTTTAGAATTACCCTTAGAAAAAAAGACATTTTGAAATGAGAAGATGACCGCACACTGAAAATAATTGACACCAAAGCGACACTGATTTTAAAAGCAGCCAAAACACTGAGGCACTAATAACTAAGCTGTCTCAAACCACCAAAGTTTTAATATCAAAGGACAACAAATGAATAAACATGCAGCATTAACTACCACAAGACATATAATACAATTAGCTAATATTTTTGAAGTTGATCAAATCGAAGAAATTTATTGACATACAACACCATAACTTCAAAGAGACTGAGGCAACAATGGATTAAATGCAGAATCGTTAGAGTAGGAAAATTGAAACAGAAACAGGGCTGTATATGGCGATTCCACTAAAGAGAATCAAAATGGCTGGTTGACCCCTTAAATTGTTTTCAAAAGGCTATATATATAGCTACATGATGATTGGAAAGAAGAGATAGTGCCACACATGCTCCTCTCTGGATGTCATATTTTTTAGCACAAACAGGAAAAAAGGAAGAACTAGCTAAGAAGAGAAGAAGACAGTGCACAGGGCAAGTGCTAAAAATCAACCAGTTGCATGTCTTTTTCTCTTCTCAGCTAGTTCTTTGTTTTTAGATGCGAAGCAGCTCTTTGACTAGCCTGTGTAACGCTGTCCGCCCGTGTCTCCATGCCAACGCGCAGCACCGCATTCCCGCCTTCGCAGTTTTTGGAATGATGCCATGTAGGTCAAGTCGCAGCTGCGCGTTGACGTCCCTTTCTCCCTCACCCACAGCAGCTGCTGGCTCCTCCCAACACACCTAGGCGGTGTTGCTCATCCGCCCATTAGCATCACACTTTTCTCTCGCTTTACGCTCTCCACCGCTGGCAACGCTCGACTGCACATAGAGCATAACCACTCTTCCGGCTTATTTATCTGCGATGAAACTTACACGAAACCCAGCTTAACTCCGTGTCTTGGCGTTTTAAAGAAATGTTTGTTTGAGTAAAGGCTACACCGAGGTTCGCCTCAAACTGTTCTTCCAGCCCTCGTGTCGACGCCCGTTTCAGCCTGCTCAACGGCATGCGCACCACTGCTGCTTTGAATGCCACCATAGTTCTTTTCGAGGAGATAGTCCAATTCACGGACAGGACAAAGCGCACCTTTTTTTCATGTTTGCACAAAAAAATAAAACCAATTAGTCCGAAAAAAAGTTTTATTGATGCCCTTTCCTTTCTGTGTTTTATGTTGCTGGCATGTGTAGATACTGCCTAGGGCAAGTTACGCCAAATTCCCAGGAGCATTCCAGATTATTGTAGGATCATCTCTTGGGCTAGAGAGTGCACAAGAAAACAGCTGAGCTTAATCTCGAATATAGGCGGTCACCAGTGATAATGATAGAATGTTCAACACCACCGGTATCAAATGCTGCCATGCCTTGCTACAGATCAATTTTGTCGAAGGACGACAATATTAGTGTGCATTACTTGCTGTTGTGTGACTTCCCGTTTCCCAGCCTCAAGTTTGGCCAAATAAAAAGTTTCATCTTGGACAAGTTGACCGCTTGCTTCGACAACATCAAGACCCTGTGACAATATGCAATTGGTTTTTCTGCCAAAAATGTTTTCGAGGCACCGAGGCAACTCAAGAATGCTGCGCCCACCTGCTTAGCTGTTTTGGCCAAATTGGCTATAAGTCACACAATATCTATTAAAGCTACATAGTTGAAACTCTTCTTATATATATATATATATCAGGCAAGTGTCTTCTGTGGATCCAATAATAAACAACAAAAATTGGTTGGCTTAAGTGGACGAACATACGAAAGCTTCTATTAATTCCTACATTTCTGCCGAGGTCCAGCCTTCGTTCCCTGATAAAGGCTAGACCCGAGATGAAACGTAAGATTTAATAAATGTTTTCATACATTCGTCCACTACAGTCAATTGATGTGTCTGTAATATATATATATATATATATATATATATATATATATATATATATATATATATATATATATATATACATATATGAGGTTTATATACTGAAGACTAACTTTGGTTGCCCCAAGGTAAAGATGTGAAAAAAAAATTGGTGCGGTTTCACATTACTGTATATTTATTTAGCCGAACGTTGCCACAGGAGCCCCGTCTTTTTGAAAGTATAAATATATATACAGATTTTCTATGTCTTCTTATAGCATGTTGAGACAAGAGGAAAGGAGACAGAAGGGAAAGCTAAACAAAGAAGAAGAAAAGAAAAAAAAAAAATAGAAAAAAAAGAAAAGAAAGGAGAAAAAGAAGAAGAAAAAAACACGACAGTATAAGGAAAGAGAGTAAGGCGAACGTGAACATTGTAGTACTAAATAAGCCATGCCATCATTGACAACAACACACTTCAAACTCCTACCCTTCCCCCTGTGTGACGATTTGTGTTTAGCATTGCACCTTGCTGTGCAATTCGCTGGTGACTTGTCCACCTTTGAAGTTTGCAGCAAATTGGTGAGGGGGAAACTTAAGGGCTTCGTGTGCATGTTGGCGGCAACAGAAGATATGAAAAAGCCGGTGATGTGGCATCGCCATCAATATTCATTATATGAATTACCTCCTTTCAGGGAAAGAAAAAAAAAGATGCACCAGAGCAACAACAAAAAAAAAAAAAGACTGTACAGCATCCGCGATGGCTTATCTGTGCGTGCCAGCTGTGCTTGAAGTGGCAAACCAATTCTATATTGCCAGAAGCATACGTTTACAGCTGCCTCAGAGGGTAATATTATTGTCGCAATGGGAGACAGAGGCAGAGGACTGATTAGAGAGAGGCGTCTGTGTCTTTTATTAATTGTAATGCTGACAAGGTACCTGTGTGTTAATTGATTTCATTTTTATCATGTTGGATTTGTAGATAAAGTTAGATTCCCCTTGTTATCCTTCTCCGACAGTTCGAAAATTGTTTTTTAATAGTATAACCCTGATGTCATCAAAGCTGTGATCTTTCAATGTCCTGTGTTTTGAAAATGGAAGGCCTGGCAGGGAACAGACGTGTGCCAGATGATTGCTAACTAATTCTAAACGTCGTGTCTGCCAGGCCCACGTATTGAATGTTACATACCCCGCACTCCAGAAGGTATGTGACGTCTGATTCACAGTCGAGTGCTTTACCGTTATTCGATAGTTCGAAAATTGTTTTTTTAATGGTATAACCCTGATGTCATCAAAGCTGTGATCTTTCACAATGCTGTGTTTTGAAAATGAAAGGCCTGGCAGGGAACGTACGTGTGCCCGATGATTGTTGAACCTAATTCTAAACAGCGTGTCTGTCTGGCCCACGCATTGCATGTTACATACCCCACATTCCAGAAGGTATGTGACGTTGTCTGAGTCACAGTCGAGTGCTTATCCTGTGCTTATCATGTGTTTGCGTACTTTGCATCTGTTTCTGCAAAGGCAACAGCCTGTTTGAGGTTTCATGCCTATCTTTGAATTGCTTAAATGATCCTTTATACTTTTGGGTCACCTGTGTACCACACAAGGGGGAGAAGTGAAAATTTTGGATAGTCACACGCTCTGTTTTCTTAAAACGTTGTTTATGTTAGGTGGGTTGCTCCCGAAAGTTAATAGCGAATGTCTGTTGCAGTGCTTGGTTTAGAAGAGTCTGACGGTCCAGATTTTACACTTTTTTTTTATATCGTCCTCAATGATAGCTTGTGAGTATTTTTGACGAAGGAGTACTTCGCGCATATGTGTGCTGTTTGTGTTCAAATTCTCGGTGCGGGAGCAGATTCATCTGAATCTGTGTGCTTGGGAATAGGGAATGCTAGTCTTGCATTGTTACGGGTGGCAGCTTTTGAAGTGCAGGTATTGTTGCCTGTTCGTAGGCTTTTGTATACGCTAGTTACCAACGCACCATCGTCTATTCGAATTACATCAAAGAAGCTTGCGTATTTCAATGTTAGAGTAGGAGTGTGTAAAATAAATGCTGGGATGTGCTTGGTTAAATGCCTGTATGAATTTGAGGAGCTCTTTTACTGAATGAGTCCAAATCATGAATATATCGTCAGGGTGCTGTTTATAGAGTAAAGTCTTGATATCTCAAGATGAGAGAAAATTGGACTCTATATAGTGCATAAATATGTTAGGTAGTTTGGAACCATTCTTGTACCTGTTGCCGTGCCACTTATTTGAAGGTAGTAGAGATTGTTAAAAACAAAGCCGTTCAATTTGAGTACAAGTCTTGTTAAGACTTCAATTACTATTTTGCTTGGATATGCATCAGGGTTGTGGGGGCCATATGATTCAACAAGTGCCCTTACAGTATCATCATGTGAGATTGAAGTGTAGAGTGAACTAACATCGTATGTTACCAGGAATGCACCGTCTGGAATTTTTACTTCCGATAGTTTTCGAAAGAAATGGCTTGTGTCAAGCAAGAAGAACTCACGCGTGGGTGGCATGTCTCTGATTAAAAAGTCAATATAACTAGCTCAGTTATCGTTCCCGTGCCCGATATAATGGGTCTGCCAGGGTTTCCCTCTTTATGAATTTTTAACAGCATGTAAAAATAACCTGGCACCGAATGTACCGTAACAAGAGCCTTTTGAACCTGTTAAAACAAAAGAGATCTTTAGTAACAATTAGGTATTCCCACCTTAAGCAACATTGTTCTCAGTGTGATTGCGTGCCACTATTTGATGACACCACAGTGGTTCTTCATCACTGGAACCAACTAACCAGAAAAATAGTTGAATAATTTCACATTAAGAAAAGAAAAGACTGCTGCATTAGCCAATCATCGGTTTCATTAGGTCATTGGGAAGCCACTTTTCTGGAAGGACTTTAATTGAAAGTACGTAGGATTAAATCTGTAACACTAGTTCTTGTTGCCGACCTTCGTGTTCAACACGTGAAGGTTTTACTTGAATGCCTTGCAATTTACCCTCAACAATATACTTTTTTGTTTTCTTTGAAGTGTATAGGCTACACATGCTTAGTTTTTTATCAGCTGAGTTTGTGCATATTCTCTTTTGTGGGTAAAAAAGCAGCCATTGTTAAGTTCTTTTTTATACGTCTTGCGATTATTTCATCGTTGAGTGCTCAAAAATTTGATGTTGGATGAGTTTTCAGGGTCTGTTATTTCATATCTGTGTCGCTCGACGTCAGCATGCGTGCATATACACAAACTATTTTTCTGAAATGCATTTAGTTGTGAGTGTAGCAAGTCATTAAAACACTTAATGTTGCGGTATATGGCGTGATTTTAGGCTAACAACCTAACTGTGGATGAAAGGTTATCGGGTAAATCATTAATGTATATTAGAAAAAGTAACGGACCTATTACACTGCCTTGGAGAACACCGGATGTGACCTCGCAAAGGTTAGATGAAATGTCGTTGATCAACGTAAGTTGCTCACGCGCAGAGAGGAAGCTTCGTAGCCAAGACAGGATTAATGAATCAATACGGAGTGCGGTCAATTTAGAGATTAAATGACAATGAGGGACAGTTTCGAATGCCTTGGCAAAATCAAAGAAGAGGCAATCGGTTTGTTCGTTAGCATTCATATTAAAGTGAAGGTCAGTCGTGAATTCAAATAACTGGGTGTCACATGAGTAGCCCTTTCTAAAGCCGTGCTGATTAGAGAAGAAGAAGTTGTTGATTCAAGGTGATCGTAGAAATGAGAAGCCACGATATGTTCAAGTAGTTTGCAGGATATGCATGTAAGTGAAATGGGTCGATAATTACGGGGCAGTGCCTGTCATAAGGGCTGCAGCGCGAGCACGAATGTGCTAGAAGAAACAGACAAAGTCGAGGTACGGAAGGCAAAAGAGGACACTGTTTCTTCTAGCACATTCGTGCTCGCGCTGCAGCCCTTATTACTATGAATTCAAACCAACTAGCCCAAATCGCCATTCTTCTTCAGTGCCTGTCACTGGACTTAAATATGAGAATCACCTTACCAATCTTGCAATCCTTGGACAGCTCACCTGATGATAGCGACTGGTTAAATAGGAGACAGAGGAAGCGGCTCGAAATATCTGTGGTGTTCTTCAGTATTTTAGAGTTAATGTCATCAATGCCTGATGGAGTAGAAACCTTAAGATTCGTGATGAGTTGAGCTATACCTTCAGCAGTGAGAATGATTGGGGCCATTTTAAAATGAAAGGGTGATCAGGAACAAATGGCACATTGGAATAATCTTCTTGTGTAAAAACAGAGGCAAAGTACTCATTGAAAGCAATAGCTTAGCGGAAGCTTTATCAGAGAGCAGTGTTAGTTCACTATCGTGTATTGAAATTATTTGCCAAAACTTTTTGGGGTTTTGTTTAATAATAAACATTATTAATATTTTATTATTATTATTAGCTGAATAAAATTTATAATCTGGGGAGAAGCAAGGGCACCACTGCTAGAAAACTGTTGGAACCTTTCCATCAAGATCTGGGCATTTTATTTTGTGCAAATACCGTATTTACTCGCATAATAAACACACTTGCATAATAAACGCATTCCCACTTCAGTCATCAAAACTTGAAATCCTCCTCCTCCCCTGCGTAATAAACACACCCCCTACATCCATCCATTGCAGTCCCGCTAACCGACACCTCGCGCCTCGTCACCTGTTCGATCTCTTCTGTTTTTGGTTACTTTGCCAACGCCCTCAACTACCTCAGCTCGCTCCCCTTCCACCTTTGCCCGTTGCCGCATGCCCTATTGCTTTCCTCTCTATCTGTAATAAACGCATCTCCTACATTCATTCGCTATAGTCCCACTAACCGACACCTGGCGTTTCCTCACCCGTTCGCTCTCTTCAATTTTTTATTACTTTGCTGACTCCCGCTCAACCACCTTGACTCGCTCCCCCTCTCGCCCGTTGCCGCGTGCCTATTACTTCTCTTTCTATCTGTGCGCCACAGCGGGGTTTACCAACGGTGCGAGTGTAGAGACATCGCAGCTGATAAGCACACATCGAGCGAAGGTCACCAAACTGCCCGCACCAACCGACGGTCGCTTCCTGTGACCCCCACCCTCTCTTTTAAAGACGATAGTTTTTCTTGGGGACCTTCAACACAAAAATTTCGGTCTGTCTGTCTGTAAATTTGTCTGTTTGTCCACTCTTAACAGCATCGGGTATTTGAAACGGCCGACCCCATCTGCAGCGTCCACCTATGTTGCTCAAGATTCAGCGCTCATACTTGTGCGATTGTCGATTAAAAAGCAATTATTGCGTGTGTCTGGGGCACCATAACAACACGTAAATATTCTGCATGTGTGCCTTTTACTAGAAAAGGCATACATAAGTAATTTTGAGGACCGTAGCGCTTATCACGCTGCGCTAACCATCCAAAGCTTGCACGGAAAGGTGAGTGTTTCCAACGCTTTGCTAAAACGAGATGGCAGTGGCATCTACCCGTCGCCTTGCATTCTACACCTTATCACCTCTGAGGCGGGCGCGCACACCCGTCTTAGAGCCACGCGCTTTGTTTTTCACAAATCATCACATAATTTCACAAACATCAAATAAATGTTTTGCTCGCTCTCTCCACACGCAAGACTACGGTCTTTCGATGACATTTGCAGAATAAATGCAGATACGGTGCCAACTTTTTAGCATACTTTCTTTTTCTTTTCACTCTGTCCCTTCACTCCTTATTCTCCCCTGAGTGCACGCTTTTGGGCGCACCTCGAGATCACAAACAGATACCACTGTTGCGGTTAAACTATTGCGAGGAGAAAAGATAGTCGCAAAGCGTTTTTATGGCGCGCGCGGGCGGCCCGGGGACAGCTTGCAGAATACAGCGCCATCAACCACCAAAGATGATTGAAGTGCAACGAAGAAACTGTTTCCGAACAGTGTACGCGAATGTAAGTTGCGAAAGGCTAAGCGACCTAACTTTTCTTTGCATTACCACATTTTTTCCTTCCCCCAAAAAAGTTTTCATAAAGTTTGAACGCACCCCCCAATGAACACACCCTCCAATGAATTTGAACGCACTCCCCCCCCCCAACTTTGTTCTGATTTTTCAAGAAAAAAACGTGCATTAATTACATGAGTAATTATGGTACCTATGTATTGCATTGCACTAAATGTTCGATGTTTGTCTTGCTTTTTGTGCATTCCTTTGCCTATATATTGCACTGCTATAATTTCGGAAGAAACAGTCAAAAGTTTGCGCTCCCCTAGACCTCATCCTTCATTATTTATGTACGCAAAATACCCAAAACTATGGCTTCTAATTGAACAAGAACAGATTAGCCCAATAGCATGCACTACACTGCTTGCTCTCGCTGGTGAGGATCTTGAAGGAATTAAACTTGTTATGAAGCCCAGCAGAACTTTCAAGTGCGTTGATGAAATGTCTGTTCCACATTTCCGAATAAATGCCGTTGAAAAATACGGAGTGTCTGTCGGACACCAAGAACTCTTGAAGTTCAAACAAGAGACACGCCAAAGTTGCAAGTATGTATTCTGGACATTTTCTCCCAGTTGTAATGCGATATTGAACAATAAACTTACATTGTGCTTGTGAGCAACTTTCATTTTGCACATCTTGACTACATATCAGGAAAGAATCATTATAAGTGGAAAGCGCCACAGAGCTTTCCACTTATTTCTTTCACCTCAGCACTACGTACAGCGTGTTTTAATTTGAATAACTTCATGAATGTAACATAACAGTGACGCCAAGATACAATGTCTGAAGTGTAACTGAAATGAATTATATTCCTATTAAAGGAACTTGTATTAAGAAGTCATTCAAAGTTTAGGAACAAAGGAGAATTAACAGAATGTGTAGGTACAACACTGGATTTCATGTTGATGTGGTAACTATGTGTTCTCAATGTAAACATGAATCAAGCCTTATCAGGAAAAATACTCTGCTCTTATATACTTTTTCAGCACTTAATTATACTAGGCAACAGGCATTTTTCAGAAACATATATGCAACCTCTTAAATAGTAAAATACTTCTTAGACTTAATGACAGGATGAGTGCACAGAAGAAAAGTGACAAATACAAATGCAGTGTTTACCATCTGCGTAGTTCATCTGAACATTAAAGCTAGCTATGCCAGTCAAGCATAGTGCATAGCTTCCTCCGACGTAACATTAACCTGGCTCCGTCCACAGTTAAATTATTGGCCTACGAAACGCTTGTTCGCCCAAAGCTGGAATTCGCGTGTGCAGTCTGGGACTTACCACAAGCTAACTCAAGTACCATCCTTGAATCCGTTCAGAACCGTGCGGCCAGATTCATCTTTTCCGATTATTCATACCACACAAGCGTAACACTTCTTAAACGTAAAGCTAAATTGCCAAGTCTCAAAACACGACGTACAGTAGCATGATTTTGCCTCTTCCACAAATTCTACAACTCGTTATCATGTGAAAGCCTCCACATAAAAACTGCTTACCACCCATCGAATCGCCTCAACCACTCAAAAGCAGTATACCCACCTCGTGCACGCACGACCGCCTATCTAAATTCATTTCCTGTTCTGACAGCCACCGAATGGAACAGCCTTTCTGAAAGTGTCGTCACCAAAACAAACCCGACTCTGTTCAAAGCTGCCGTTGAAAAACTTCTGTACTGATTATTTTTGTGTCATGTATGCGATTATCCTTAGTGGTGTTCTCTGCTTCGCTGGTTGGCATTGTATGCTTTTTATGCTTCGTTGGTATGCTTCGTTGGTTGGCATTGTATGCTTTTTATTAACAGAGCGTGCTTGATACCCTTTCGTGATACGCTCATGCAGTTTTTGTTTTCTTTTTTGTGTTTGTTGATCAGTTGTGTAATTTTCGTGCTTCAACACCCCTCATGTAAAACCCCACTCTTTGGGGTCTTTGAGGTACCTGTAAATAAATAAATAAATAAATAAATAATTACCCTAGAAAAGTGAAAAAAATGTCCGGCTTAAGGAATGATGTTCTTTACATATCCACAGCTATCTTTTTGTGAGCTCTTGTTTCTCTTGTGCTTGTATAAGTGACACCTAAGACCCTGAATTCATTATATGATTCTCAATGCACTACAGAATGTTCCGAAACACTTGAATACTTTTACATGCTTACTAAGTAAAATTCATTTTGGTTGAAGAGTGCAGGCGGGAGGAGAATGAAGAAAAAAATTCACAGCTTTGCCGCAAAGGCGAAGCATTGAACGCAATAGCAACAAGGATGGCAAGTAGATCGAAGCGTGCCCCGCGTTTCTCGTGCACAAATAATGCATAAAACATACTCACAGGTACAGATGAACACGAATAAGCATCTCAGTTGTAACTTCGCTGTGTCTGAAAAGCGCGCTATTTTCGCAAACAGAGACTTTGCAACGATTGCAGTAACCTTTGTGCACCCGGTAACTACAACAGAAGCCTTCTGGAAAAAGCTTAAGGACAGCCAAGACATAAAATGCTCCCAACCCCGAGATAAAGGCGCACGAATGTGCGTTCAGGGGCTTTACAACTATCCACTTCTCTCCGCGAGACAAAGTACGCATGGGAGATGAAGGTGCGCGCTGCGACGCGCCACTGTGCGCTCGTTGCGCCATCTTGCTGTTAATGCTGAAAACACGATAGTTCTCCTACGAGATGCCTATCACTAGCGGTAAGTGGTAGATATAAATAGCTTTCTGTTTACAAGTTCAGGGATGTGCTCAGTGGTTAACGCCTAGCACTCACAACACAGAGGTTCCAAGTTCGATTCCGCGCGCTGGAGTCTTTATCTAGATTTTTCGCTTTCTTGCATTTTCATAAATATATATACGTATACATATACAGTGAATGACGCCGACACCAGCAGCAAAATCTAGCCGCGTGTGTCCACATAATACCTATCGTAATAAAAAGAACACAAACAAGCGATTCGTCGTCGTCTCGCGTGCGCTGTTCAACCAAAATGAACCCATACCAACTCACTCAAGCTTCCATTTTTATCAAGTAAAACTCAATTCTTATACACCAAAATGCACAGCTTTATTTGTGTGTGTTCTATGCGTATCTTAGATTTCGGACCTCTTTCTTTCATTAAAATGACTATTGTTTGAATGTTTATTCTGCATGGAATGTACTTTTGAGTGGTATAAGCTGGCTTCTGAAGGAATGGTTCCATACCAGTTTATAAGCAAGCAGACACATCCATTAATAATTGTGGGGAATGCTTTGCCACCGAAGCCAAAACATGCAACAGTGAACGGACTGGTAATGTGCTTGCTGTGTTGCATGTAACCATAGAAGACTGACTTCATTTTTTTTGCTAAAAGGGAAAATATCTCTAACTTAATAAGCAATATAGATGGCAATTGCAGCATCTAAAAAATAACCTCTACCAATTCCTGAAATTATACTTAAATTTCGAAACCCCATGTATTTTAAAAAAATTGTAAAACCCAGAGCAAGTGCCCTTTCTTCTTTTTAAGAGATTCCAAAGACCCACGACTGAGCAAGCCGCCCCCTCATTTCTTTTCAACCGCGACAATGTACGGCAGCAGCAATTCCTGTGTACCAAAGTTTCCTGAATAGTGCCCGATTTCCTTGAAACTATGCATACAGTGTGGTGCCTTAGAGTTACCCTCTGAAATGTAACAAATTGTCGGAATGTATGATGCACGTCTTCCTCTCTTGTAACGACACAAAATTTCACACGATAATTTACGCTGGTTTAGTAAAAACAGTGAATGAACAAAATATTTCATTACAAGAACTTCTCAGTGGCTCTTCCAGGACCGCCTTGAATTTAGGTTCACAACCGAGCAAGAGACCCCCTCCAAATCTTGTCCGATTATCTTTCATCATAGCTTCAATGCTAGCAAATGCATTGCGAAGCAAGAACCATGAAAACTCGTGCAATATAAATGAAAAAGAATATGCAAGCTTGCTTTAAAAATTCGACAAGGTAGATAAGTATTATGTGCAGTAACTTTAACAATGCGAGCAGACAAACACTATTACATTTTTGAACATAATTATATTGCTAAATGCACTGGGGTACCCGGCAAAATTATTTTTATATAAAATACACATGTAAATTGCACTGCCTCTGCATAGCACATAAGGAACATGCGAGTGAAAAAAAAGCACGTAAACGCAGTATCACACAGAACAATCTCTATACTCATGGTTGTATGTAACAGTGCAACAACTGTAGGAAGAGACAAAATGGGCAGGACAGCGCTGATATTTCATCTTCACATCCTCTTTTTAGCACAAAGATGAAGTACCAGTTGCCACTTATAGTTTTTGCAGCAAAGTCTGGTTATCTCCAGACAAAAAATGTTTTTATTGATAATTTTGCCGCTTGCCATCAACTGCAGGCATTACAAGTGCACGCTTATGTTTCACAGTACATTAGGAGAAAACGATTGATAATAGGAGCTCAAGACATCCCTAGACAGGAGACATCAGCAATGAGTCCATTGCCTCACTTGCGAAAAGGATGCCACTGTTGAGTGGTAGAGCACAAGCGTAATGTAAACTCTCGGGACAACCATAGTATGACGGTACCATGCGTATAAAAGTTCACACAATTTTAAAAATAAAACTGTTGTAAGTTCACACTTCGTGTGTCTGGCCACATTTCTCTTCTGTTGGTGTCTCAATCCCACAACTTTGTGCATTCTAATATAATGCTCCACAGGTAAGACATAGAAAATGCACAGTCAGGACTAAGACGCCAAATTAATAGCAACTGCAGGACAGTTTTGTGGCGTGTTTATTACATGGAAAATTCTCAACATACTGCATAGTGACAACCTAAACTTACTGCTTCTGAAGAAAGAAAAATTCTCAAGTTTCTACAAAGTGAGGCAATGAATGACACGTCCTCCTCAGCAATTTATTTGTACAAAAAGAACAATGCAAAAATGTCTGCTAACAAGAATATTCATTAAAAATCCCCATTTAATTTTTTTGACAGATCCAAACTTCAGCAGTCATTTCGTCGTAAAGCCAATGTGGTGCCAAGTATAGGCAAATGAAGTTCCCCTCACTGCAATGAACACTCATAATTCTCTTTAGGTGCCTGCTTTTTATTTTTCTAGCTTAAAGAGATGCTAACTACACACTTTATGTACAGCAACTGTGGTCACAAATGTGCATATGAGTCACTTCTCAAAATACATACATTGTACTAACAAGCTACATGTACCTAGCTTTGCATTAAGCGGCCTACTTACTGTTATCTCCTACAGCTCACGCACGGTGTACATGGCAACTTCTCAAAAATATAGTGAGTGCGACTACACTGCTTTATTTATTTACAATGTACAAGATAAGCCAGAGTGTTTGTCTTGTGGGGAGGCACTGTCTGTGCATGTTTTTCACTGTTTTCACATCTGCATTCTTCGCATACAATCACCATGGCAATGACAGGTTGTTAATGCAATGATATGTTCTCAATAATCTCGCTATTCACGATGCCCAAGAACTAAAAGTGGCTAACTGCAAAAATAACATGGCGCCCAAAGGAGGTTCAGCTCGTTTGCTAGCTTAGGAGCATATAGGACATGTGGACGCACGGACCGTGTAACTTTCACCAGACAGTCATGAGGTGCACTGAACTGTATATGAGGCCTAGACACTTTCTGAAACCTTGGAAGCTCGCCACCTGTTTATTCGCCGGGGTGTGAAATATTATATTTCAGCTCCATTACCATGCATGAACGACGCTTTGCGAAACCCTGTGCGTGCTACCGAAAACTGCACAAACTAGAACTTATGTATGAACTTAATGGCCCTCCGAGGTCCTATATACCCAGCCTGCCTGATGAATTTGCAGCACTAGTAGGCTGCTAACGAGTAGCACCATTGCTGTTTCATGGCTTCGAATGTTTAACGTGGTGATGGTTGGCAAAGATATTACGTCGTCATTATACCTGCGCTGTCCGGAACATGGAGTTGATTATTCAATGAAACAGAAGCATCTAACATCCCAGCACTTGCGGGATTCACAGCATTCGAATGTTGCATGTTCGATCAGCGCAATCGAAATATGAGTATCGGAAGGAATACACACATATGCTTTTTCTAACTTCGAAATTGCAAAAATTTATTGAACAACAACACCATTCGAAAGGTACCAGTAGTACAGGAGAAGTTATCAAAGAGGTGTGGATTGTAGCCGTAACTGCACGAGTCTCACCATTTCGCTTTCCTCGAGCGTGTTGATGGCATGCGGCGCTCCATAACGTTCACAGTAATTGCACTCGCTCCTCATGAGTGTTAACTGCTGATCGTTCATTGTCGCTGTCACTCTTGATGCGTTCACAACTTTTATACGTTTAGTGAAAAATTCTCGTCATTAGGTTGGTTTCGTTCAACATACCTGCTGAAATAAGTTGAGGAATCCCCTCCGTCGAGCGATTTCGGCAACACCAACAATACCGCGTGACTATATTGGTGAGCATTTAGACAATTTATCTCTGAAGCTCGTCAACGAGCAAATCGCTTGCAGTGTGCTGCCATCTATCCACAAAAGTACAAAGACAAGCCTCGCAGTGCTGGCCTATTTGAGATTGCTCAGTCAGATTTCCTCGAAGAGCAAATCCCGAGCCCTTGCAACTTTACGCGTACAATGTTATGGAATTCTTGTACTACAAAGCACTCAAAAAGCCTATATGCAAATAAAAGAAGGTGAGCTTCAACTGAAAGGGTCAGACAATTACACTTTCCTAACCTACGTGGCTACAGAAAACCGCATGAAGCTGATATGTGTACTCTGTCAGCTATCACCGTAAGCATGAGTCTCCACGTACTAATACGAAAACTTCGCGCCTCGCAAGAAGAAATCAGATTCCGGTTTACTTACTGATGCAGGAAATGAAAAACCGGTAGTGTTCGTTTTTTGCTAACATGTTAACATTGAGGTTAGCACAGGGGAGTGACTGCATTCTGACCATCCTCGGGAGACGACGCTCCTGAATTCCGCTTGGCAGCGTGACAGGCTATGGGCATTGCGAATGTAATGCAAGCTGCTATACTGATGAACAGGATGGCTAACTTAAAAAAAAATAGGGTGCCGATCATTATGATTAAAACTACATACAAACAATATCAGTATGTGGATGGATTTCAATGAAGACTGTCTACTGCGACATTATGTGAGTTTCTCTTCCTTAAACCACAACAACCACCTTCTGTCAAAACAACAACCTGTTTCACATATAGGTAATCACAGGAAAACATGTCTGCCATGACACGCAGTTTTTAAGCTTTTTACAGATTTGTTGCAGGTGTGATTGCAGCCACATTTATCTGTACCCTTCTTACACATATGAATTAAAAAAACAAGGTGCCTTGATAGATAAATGTACAAAGCATTGGAAAATTATCAGCACTATGCGTTGGATTCAGCTGCCTCCTTTGCATTCGATTACCGTGGGTATCAAACAATGCACACACCACTCGCATGCACTAGTTACTTTTTCATCAACAATGAAACCAGGCTCAACTGCAGAAACTTAAAAAAACACTTGGAATGGCATTATTTTCAACGGCAACAGTGAAACATGTGCTTGCAAAGCATGCATACTGAATATTTACACTTTATGCATTCGGTATATGACTGAATGGAACGAAATTCATCATTAACCCTCCTACCACTGAAAAAATTTCAGCACATGCCCCAAATCGCGCAGTAACCTAGTTGATTCCCAAAAAAACTCACGGAAAGACAGATAGTGGTTACAGGCTTTTGGCACGGATGAATTGTCCACCATGCTTTCACGTCGTCCTGCTGGAGCTGTGTGCCGCCTGCTTCAAAGAGGATGATGTAGCCGTTCTTGAGGTGGCCTTTTTTAAATGTTCCTGATACCTAAGGCAACAAATAAGACACATGTGATTGTCACAAAACGTATTCTACTAAGTAAAATGATATGACAATAACAATAAATCAACATGACAACACAAGTAGACAAGTATCCTACACAAAATGACCCTGTGTACATCTTAATCACAAAGGCATGCTGACGGTCCGAGTCAGGTGCGGCCTTTGCTTCTGCTCACGAGTCCACGGCCGTCAGCGTGTATCAACATACCAAATAGGCTAAATTTCCACTTTATTTACACACAGAGCACAATTTGCGATTTCTATGCTTGGCACTTACAAGAGGTTATCTGTGGTGCTTAAAGCCAGGGGCCCTGAAGGTTTGGGCATCAGAACAAAACTGCGAGAAACGAAGAAGAAAACCCGGACCCGATTGTCTGGCTACATCGAACGTAAATGGAACAACTGAGTGAGCCAGCGCCCCTGGGTCGTTCTCCCGCCCGCCGCCCCTTTTTCCTCCTTCATTTGCAACACCCGGTACCCAATACATATTTTGAAGTGCTCAGCTATAGGCTCAACTGTAGCACCTCAGAGCCCATCCAACAAACAGTGGGGTTGAATTTTTACATGCGAAGCATCTTATGGTCGAGGTCGATCCAATGTGCTGCACAACCACTCATACTGTGCATGCGCGTCCCCTTCCCCTCACACTCCTCTCCTACGCCCTACCCTCTTTCACCTCTAGGCATTCCTTTATGCATTGTTTACACCCCCATTATGCATGTGCGTCCCCTCCCCTCCCTCCCCTCTCCAACACTCCTTCTCTCTCACCTTGACACTCCAACGCAGGCAGTGTCTGCTAGTGGGTTTATTCATTAAAAAACCACCCGCTCGCATTGCACAACCATTCACTAGCCACGTTGCACATATAGGCACAGGATCTTGACCTCTACGGTAGTGGCGGTGATAGATTTCTCCTGTGTGTTGTTGAAAAATAAATATTCACAGCATGTGCGTTAACTAAAATCAGACTGAAGGTCCTTGTGTCCAATTGGAGTCTTCTGTCTCCCACTGCCCATTAGCATTAGCAGCAATTGGCATGGGGCTCCCAGGTTTCTCTTTTGCGCAATGCTGCGATGAGTGCAAGTGTCAACGTCACCATTAATGTAAGCGTTAGAGCCTGCTGCTTTGCATGATTCCCTTTAGTGAGAGATGGTGCAATTTACTTTACAGCAGTGACTTCTAGAGAATATTCTCACTCTCTAAATTTTCCAAATAATGTTTCGATTGCAATTACAGTAGGCTCTGGTTAAATAGAACCTGCAGAGGCCAGGAAAATATGCCCCACTTAAACGGAGAGATGATCAAAAGTGGAGAATCCAGGTATTAAACCAATCAGGTTGGAAGCAGTCGTTCTAGTATTTAAGCAGCAGTTCTGTTTCACAAATTTCTGCTAACAGAGAGTCTACTGTGTTCACGAGCAAAGCAAGAAAACTGGTGTTGTAGGACTACTCCATGTATTTCTTTGAAACTTACAATAACGAGGAGCAGAGCTACCAGTTGTAAACCTACTACTCATGAACAGGTGTGCAAACATGGACACAAAAAAGAAGTCAAAACACGGCAAATGCACACTAACAAGAGAAGAGAAACACAGCGGCGCAAAGAAAGAAGGCACACAAAGAAATATCAAAGGACGCTTGAGCGTCACCTTCAAGAGAAAATCCTGATTGTGCTTTGTGTGCCATCTGACCTGCTACCTTGCTTCGATTCTCAGAGCATGCCTCAAGTAACAATGCCCATTTCAAAATATCATTGAATGCTTATTGCAAGCACAGTTGTTATGTGCCCACTACGCCATAAATATTCCTTCTGCGAATCACCAAAAAGCCCAATACTCATCTGTAGGGCAACATGCAAACCTGCGTAACTGTTCGCTTCTGCTGTTGAGAATGATTAATTATGTCTAAGCATTTTGTAATAGTTGGACATTTTAATCACCCTAATAATACTCAATTCATATCTTTTCATGTCAGGGGCAATTCTAGGCGCCTATGCGCCTAGAATTAGGCGTTAAAAAAACTCCTTCTATTATGTGACATTCATAAGTGTTTCTTTTGAAAGGTTGAACAAATCTTGTGACTCTGCAATTGAGCAATTCCTTGCCACACAGACGGCCAGAGTTCAATACTCACTCGAACCTGATAATTTTTATTTGTTTTGTTTGCGTCACTAATGATTTTTCAGCCACGGACAAGATGACTATTTTTCACTGACAACCAATGATGACACAGACGCTGCGGCCAGAATCCCTGCGAAACGAGCTCTTCAAAGAGACACTAAAGGCAAATAACAGTTCATGTCAGAGTGAAAGCTCAATGTGTGACGTCTAAACTGACAATATTGTGACGAGGCGAGATCTAGGTTTATAGTATAGCATCCACAGAGATTCGGCAGCCAAACAAAAATTGTTCATATTGCTTCAAACAAAGAGTAGAGTGCAAATAACCAATTAGGAAACACATACAAAATATGTATTACGCATGAAAAATAATGGACGTAAAAAGTCCATATTTCATCTACCCTAGTAAAGGTATACATACAGTTTTTTTTATTACACAATAAAATATGAAATTTAAACTAGATAATTACATTTGTCATACTTTAGAAAAAATTCGGCCAAATTTCATGCAGATCTGAGCACTAGAAGTGCCCGAAAAAAAGAGGTGCACATTAGAAAAAATGGCAAAATTTGTGTTTTGAGAAAAACAAGCTTTAAAGTTAAAATTGAGTTTTATTTATGAAAGACATCATTAAATCTGATGAAATTTGCACACCGAAAAGAAAAATTCTTCTTGTAGTGGCCACTGCGACTAAAATACGCCAGCCCCATGAGTTTGTCCCTCTGGGCTTTTCGAGCTGACTCCTCACAGACATTTCGCTCACAGACAGGGCCAAGAAATGCTTGCCAAATTTCCGCTCCATCTGGCAGAGCCTTGTGCCAACTGCAAGCTAGCAAGAAGTTTGACAGGACTGCAAAATCCAAACTAAGTCCAGCGTCATGCTATTTTGTGCCATGTTTGTGCTACATACTGCCGTACATAATGGCAATCTCGCCCCTGCTGAGTTCTCTCACTGCGAGCTCTTTCGACATCTCAAGATTGGCGCTGACGTCATCCATTGTCGCATCACGAACTTTCCGGCTGACGGGTGTGAATGACTTTTGATGCATTGGCTTTTGCAAGCCAACAACTGCCGCAAATTGGACCAGCTGCTCGTAGCCTATTCCTACAGCTAACGTGGTTGCTTGGGCGAGTTGGTATGACATGATTCGCATAAAAAACAGCACCAATAACGAGGGACAAGAAAAGAAGGAGACAGACAGCGGCACTGACCGGACAAGAAAAGAGAACCTTCAGGCATTGCATACGGCGTAGACGTACATGGCGTCGATGACACATGGCTGAACGGTGAAACAATTAAAAGAGCCCAATGTACTAGAAATGAAAGTAACTAACGTGGTTGCTTGGGCGAGTTGGTACGACATGATTACGCTAGCGTTACTTTATCTGGTCAATCGCGTTTCGTGAGTGTCCTGGCACAATGAGTATGTAACTTATGCCGCGGTTTAGGGTTAGATTCTGCGCGCCTCGATCCCTGGATTGATTGATGACACCAACCTAACATTGACACAAACTACAAGTGGCCACTTAACATAGCCTGCATTTTAGTTGAGTGCTGCATAGTTGCTTAATTCTCGCTAAAGTTAGTTCAACAAAGAAAATTTTCAGGCTGGTCAGACATTCCGGCACACCATTGTGCGATTTCAGCAAATTTTATGGTTTTGGCGCAGCTGAGACGAAAAAAAGGGAAATGTATCAAAATGGTGCAGCTGGTGCCGCTATTGCACCCCTGAAACTATCATGTAGTTAAGCTGACAAAGAGCTTCAGTACCTGAACAGACTGAGTGATTCTCAAAGGTCACGAGCTAGGCATCACATAACACAGACTTAACTCTTTCGTTACCGCACAAATATAGTTATTTTTCGTATGTCCCTGGAAGATCGTTTTCGCCACTTTGAAAAGAACTAAAGCATGTATTGTGTCATAACAACTTTTGCACAATGAAATGCTCTTTCCAAAAAACATATGTTTAAGAGCAAAAAAAAATTTTGGAAAGAATAAAATGTGAAAAGTTTGCAATTTTTGGTTGTTAACTGGTAAACATTACAATAAAAAAGGCAGCTTCTCCTGCGCCGCGCGGTGCAGCAGCCAGCCCCACACAGAAGTCGCTCCTGGGCCGCACAGAAATGATGTCGCTTTAAAGATTATCACTTAAAGCTATTTGAATGTATAAATTATTAATGTATAATACGTTAAACCTTTAAAAACATTACTAATCAAGTGTTTGATGAGCCAATTAGTTTATATTTGTTAATTAAACACATATTACAAGTATTTTAAATACAGGGGGTGCCATGGGTGCTGTGGCTGTGAAAGGTAAACAGTGCAAGACGGTAGCTGCCTGCGATGTGCGTTGGTGTAAAAAACTCCGACAAAATCGTGGCCATGACCTAGGCCACCCCCAAAAAGGACCAGAGACCTTGTGTCGTCGCTGCTTCATGTGATTCCTAGATGCCCAGTTAAACCTGGAAGTCGGAGCTAGCGCGGCTGTCCACTGCACTGCAACTTCATCTGAGTGTGGGCGCCATAAAATTTCACAGTATGAAGTGTGGATTATTGTTGTTGGACATACTGCATTTTCTAAACTTCAATGCCAAGGGTTGTGTTGTCTAAGGTGAAAGTGTCCTTGCTGCCGAGTTTCCCTTGTCGCGAAGGGCTAGGTCGACGATGAAATAAATGCTTTTGCACAGTTCACGTGTGACTGACCAGACGCACAAGCATGAAAACCAACTGAGTCAGCAAAGTTTTCTTACGACGGACGGAAACAACTTTATTGTAGTGTTCTTACGAAGCATGTGATCTCCGAAGGCCAAAGTTACTGTATTGCAGGCTGTTTTGTTAAGTATAAATGCAAAGATAAATGCAAAATATTAAGATAAATGCAAAATGTTAAGATAAATGCAAAAATACTCAAAACAAAAAAAATCAGAATATGCATCTTGAAGATGAATGATGCAGGAACAGTAAAAAAAATAATGCGTCTTGTACAAAATGTTTTCATTCAAATAAAGAAGAAAATCAGAACCGAGGTGCTGCTTCATTTCTTGTGCCATGTGGTGAAGCAGTGCCATGGTTTTTCGTGAGGCACAAGTGAACTCTGTGGAGATGTGAGGCGCGACCGCGACCATCTTGCGGGCATTCCGCTGTACGGCCGCTCCCTTTCCCTTTTCCTGCTCTGGTAACAGTGCTTGGCGACAGATGGCGCCGCGCGCTGGCGCGGCACGAGTCATGTGTGCGCTCAAGAGAGCTCTCCTTCGTTGGTCGGCACCGGGTAAGCACGTGTTTTTTTTTGTCCACGTCCCCTTTGGGAATCGCCGGATTGTAGCCTGCCTGGGGCCTTGGCATCCCGGCAGGCGTGTTTACTTGAGTGCTAGCTTCGGTACTGTACACTAAGCCAACAGCGCTGCCTAGTGCTTGAAGTGGTCGTACCACACCAAGCCGCACTTGCCGTAGGCCTATGCGTACGAGATTTGCCCTAACTCTCGCGACCAGGCCCAGTGGTCACCGTGAGAGTGCGCAGCATAGCTGCAAGGGACCTTTTCCCGACCGGTGTGTCAAAGCTCGCTATTGCCAGCTGCGACGTGCTCACGGTTTCCCCTTATCGTTAACATCCCCGTCGCAAGAGCGGACATTGTACTGTTGCTCGGGGTGCCGCCGAAGGCAATAAAGCGTTGGTGTATTTCTGTTATTCGAACACTGTCTGTTTTGCCGCGCCGCGCTGAGCACCTTGTTAGTTGAGCGTGCACAGAGCGGTGCGCTACACGCGAGTAGGTGATGGAGTCGCGGCCCTGTGGCTCGCTAAGTGTAAACCCGCGGTGATCATCCGCTATGGTGAGTAGCGAGGTCACCACACTGGCACCCAACGTGGTATCAGAGGCTCATTAAGCCTTCGATTAGTCTCAGCCGAGTCAGCCCGCTTTTGCGAATCAGGCTTGCCGTGTTTACCCGTGTTATGTCTGCTCTTTGTGAGTTTTGTCTGAGGCTTTTAGCAGATACCGCACTGCTCGAGAATAGGACCAGTGCCCCCGTGAGCATCACAATCGCGCACCCTCACTTGTTTTAAGTCCCAGTCGGGATGACACGGGGCGCTAAACAACAGCTCCCACTAGAAAGGTAGTGTGTTCTGGGTCCGGGGCCATAGCCCAACCCGAACAGTGCACACCGGCAAATCGGAGTGCTACTGCTCCCTTTGTTATGCATGGCAGTTCCATGTCACAGCTCTCCGAAACCACTCTCAGTGGAGCTTCCGTAGTGCAGATCGGCAACCCGGCCTCAGCCGTTGCCGAATTTTTCCCGCTTGCTGCTACGCAACCTAGCAGCCAGGCTCGTTTCGAGCACGCGCCTGTACCGCTAGCCCCAAACAGCCTAGCAATTTCACGTGAAGCTGTCCCAAGAGGCAGCTGTGAGCAATAAGCGCTCCTCAATGTCGCGACGGCCGGAATCCATTTTGAAACCACGCCGCTTATCGAGCTTGGAGACAGTTCCTCATCGCTAGCTCGCGCCGCTAATGTGACGACAGCTTCCTTTGAAGCGGGCGCACAGGCTCTGCTGTAAAATGCCGCCCAAATGATTCAGGCACTCATGGGGGCAGCCCAAACGCTTTCGACCGTTCCGAAACGCCCTCATCCCGATGTCATGTTGGCCGTTCCGACCTACAGCGGGTATGGTGATCTAAAAAGTTCAAGAAATTACCTGGACTACCTCACACGTTACCAGAGAGCCATGGGTCTAGATGACCAGGAAGTGCTCGGACCGTCGTCCTGGCTGCACTGACTGACATCAGCTTTCCCGCCACCGAGCAGCAACCCTCTATGAGTTTTGCGCGGCCTTCCTGCGTGAATTCTTACCCACTGATTACGTGAGCGGGATGCGGCGTGAGTTTGAGCTCCGCACACAAGCTTCTGATGAGTCGCTTGAGGAGTACGTACGCGCGATGAAAGACATTTTTTCTATCGCTGAGCCCAGAGCCTCAAATGAAGAGAGCGTCGAACGGGTGATCAGGCAGGCACACCCGACTTTTTCGGCGTACCTGTGCGGCAATCCCTTCCGTGATTTGGAGGAGTTGGCCGTCGAGGCAAAGCTCAATCAAGGCGACATTCTTGCCGCGCGTGCCTATCGCCCGCCACCGCCAGCGAGCGAGGCCCTTGAATTGCGCTGCGCGTGGGGAGGGGCCATGACCCTTCCCCGGTGGCAACGGCCTGCAGGAGCTGCCTTTGCGGCTACTGCTAGAGGTGGGCGCATGTGGAAGATAAGCGGTCGGGCTTTAGATCTCTATATGTACGGGAGGCGCGCAACTCGATGCGCAAGCAGGGACGAAATTCGACCCAGCGCACCACTGGTGGTGACGATCGTAACAGCGATTCCTTTGATCACGCGGCGAACCGACCCTTGCAGCTCGAAACTGCTTCGTCTCGGGAAAGGGATCGCGATGAAGTGTGCTGCTTCAGCTGCCGTCAACTAGGGCACATAGTGAGGGAGTGCTCCGCGTTTGTGCCTGCTTTGAGGCAGGGAAACTGGAGCGCAGGCCGTTCGTGAAGACACCAACGGCCGAACCCTTGCTTCTCCCCTCTGCGTACCAGGCGAGCAGTCTTGCTCTTGCGCACGCGCCGTTTATTTCGGTCACCATTGCCGGTCGCCAATTCTCGGCGTTGCTGGACACGGGCGCAAGTGCTTCGTTGTTTGGCAAACAGGTGTTTTCTCACTTGCAGAAGCACTCGGCGCGCCTTGCGGGACAGCCGAACGACATTCACCCTCGCGAAAGACGTGGCCCAGTCGGAGGGCGCCAAAAGGTTGATTGTCTGATGAGGAGGCCGAATGAGACGCGCCCGTTTCATTCATCTTCTAGGGCTCAGTGTTCCTGTGATTCTCGGTCGGGACTATCTAAAACCAATATCGTAGTGGATAATACGAATGTAGCCTATCTCGACGGACCTTTTTCCGAGCTAAAACCGTTCATCAGCCCACCGGCGTTTACTGTTGCCTGTGCAGTAGAGGCCTCGAAACCGTGTCACGTGCAAACTTTGGGGGGCAGGCCCCTGCACCATGCACTCGTCGACTCAAAATTCCCATCGGGTTCGAGCGGCATGACATGAAGAGGCTCCGCATCCTTTGATCGCCTATGCGACTCAATTGGATGATACACAGAAGGCTCGTTTGTCGGCACTGTTGCGCAAATACGATGAGCTCTTCACCGATCAACCAGGCTGTACCGATTTGGTGAGCCATTCGATAAAAACTGGCGACGCCCATCCTTCGAAGTGTAACACCAGGACCGTCAGCCAGGCCAAGAGGCAGGTAATTGACGGCTTGCTGGACGAGTTACCCTCAGCTGGCATTGTTCGCCATTCGTCCAGTGCCTGGGTGTCTCCAATTGTGTTGGTGCATAAGAAAGATGGCAATCATTGTCTGTGCGTAGACTACCGCCGTTTGAACGGAGTGACTCATAAGGATGCCTATCCACAACCCACAATTAGCTCCATTGTAGGAAACCTCGGCACTGCGCGGTATTTTACCGCACTAGTGCCTCCAAAGATTACCTACAGGTTCGGATGGATGAGCGTGACCGGTGCAAGACCGCGTTCACGTCCCACGGAGGGTTATTTGAGTTCACTTGTATGCCCTTTGGTCTTTGCAATGCTCCTGCGACTTTTCAGAGACTCATAGACCGCATCTTCTGGGAAGCAAAGTGGTTTTGCAGCATATGCTACCTCGACGACATTGTGATTTATTCACGAACCTTCGAAGAGCACTTGACCCACACTGCCGATGTGCTCGAGAGGGTGAGAGCCGCCGGGATGATGTTTAATCCCACCGAGGCCCAACTAGCACAAACCCGAGTTCAATTACTTAGCTTTACGCTGGGCGATGGCTCCATTGAGCCAGACCGGGAGAAACTTCGAGCAATCCTTAACTTCCCCACGCCCAAGGATGTACGCAGCCTGCACCGCTTTCTCGGAATGGGCAATTTTTACCGGTCGTTCATTCCGTCCTGTGCCCGAGTGCAAGCGCCCTTGACCAAGCTCTTGAGTAAGTCAGCTGAGTGGCGATGGGGAACTGAGCAGCAAGAGGCAGTTTGCCGTCTGTCTAGCGCCATTGCGGAGACAGCGCAGCTCAAGCTCCATGACCTGGCCAGACCATTTGTTGTCCAGACTGACGCAAGCGATCTGGGAATAGGAGCAGTTCTCCAACAGGAATATGATGATGTGTTGCGACGTTGGCCTTTGCCAGCCGTTCGTTGATATTCGCGGAAAAAGATTATTCTGTGACCGAGAGGGAGTGTCTCGCCATCGTGTTTGCACTGCGGAAGTTTGATGGCTACCTAGACGGGACGAAATTTGTGGTGCAAACAGATCACAGCGCGCTTAGCTGGCTGATGCAGCTCCGTGAGCCTGCAGGCAGGCTATCGCACTGGGCTCTCCTAATACAGCATTATGACTTTTCAGTGCAGTATCGGAAGGGGAGCACTAACGTGGTAGCTAATGCGCTAGCTCATGCCCCAGTGTCTACTGGGAGCCTGAATCCCGGTGCGACAACCGCTAGCGGTGCCTTTGCGCAAGCGAGCGACGCCGGCAAAACAGCAACGGAGCCGCCGAGTGGAGAAAAGGGTGAGTGCGCCATCGAGCAAACCCTTTCCGCGGGCCAGGCAAGCAGCGTGCCGCGAAGCGGGCGAGAGGGGGAGCGGAAGGGAAGTGAACCCATGACGCCAACACGACCGGATGTGACGGCTGCCGTCCTGAGTGGGAATGATACCAGACTCCCCTTTGGGAGAATGGGAATCGCTTTCAGTGGACAAGAGTTACTGAAGGCCCAGCAAGATGATCCGTTTTGTCACGAGTTGAGTGACGGTCTTAGGGAGATGGAGCGCCGAGATGCTGCTGGTAGAGCGGCGGGCGCAGGGGGACGAGAACCAGCGTGTGTCACTGGGTCCCCCCCGGATACATACTTGCTGGACCATGATGGAATCCTGCTGAAATACATAGCCACGAATGAGGAGTCCATGGACCCGTTTAAGGTGGTTGTGCCCAAAAGACTGAAAGGAGCTCTGTGGTGAGCCTCTATCGACGAGCCCATGGCTGGTCACCTCAGTGGCTCCATAGTTTTTGCGGAACTGAGCAGGGTTTTGACTTGGCTTGGCATGAAGCGTGACATTTTTCGCTATTGCCATTCCTGCCATGTCTGTCAAGTGGTGAAATCAAGGGGCGGCAAGCCGCCTGGTTTGAAGCAACCGATTGTCAGTGAGCGTCCGTGGCAAGTAGCCACCTGCGATCTAATGGGGCCGTTTCCCAGGAGTAAGCAGGGGTTTATACATCTGATGGTAGTCGTTGATCATTTTTCCAAATGGGTGGAGTTGTTTCCGTTACAGAAACTGACAGCACGAGCGGTGCTAGAGAGGCTACAGGAAATGTTTTGTCGGTTCGGCTTTCCGAAGAGATTGATCACGGACAACGCGTCGTATTATATCACTAAACCACTTCGCCCTACCATCCCCAGTCTAATTTGACAAAGCAAACCAATCGTACCCTTTAACCAATGTTGGCGGCCTTTGCCGAAAGTCAGAAGGACAGGGCAGACCATTTTAATGAACTCGCGTTTGCAATCCGAACCTCCGAGAGTCGCTCTACTGATTTCTCTCCCGCTTTCCTTAACTTCAAAAGAATGTTGGCAAATCCGATGACCAGTATCATGGAATGCCAGCTCGGGGACGAGGAAGAACCGACAGACTGTTCTGCTTATGCTTCAACACTTCGGGACAGGCTTTGTCGAGCTCTCAGTAGAACGAGGCAGAGTTTGGCATCGGCCAGGGCCGAGCAAGAGGCCCAGTACGACTGAAAACATCATTTAACCATATGGTGTAGTAGCGAAAATTCACGGGGACGAAGAGGACAAAAAAACACGACACTCGCTACACCCGCAACTAATTTTTATTTCAGAAGCAGCACTTCATATATAACCCATAACCCTAGCGACACAGAAAAGAACTACGAACACTGAATCATTGCCAACAGAAGCTTTTGAGCAGACTCAAGCGATAGTACACGGCAGTTAAGCTTAGACACTTTTAGATGACATATCTAAAACAGCCCTGGGTAACATCAAATAAAAAAACCCAAAAAATTTGCGAGAATTCACACGTGTTTGAAACAAAATTTTGAAACGATAAAAAGGAGAGTATGACACATGCAAACACTGATCTCAATTTAGTCCTTCGAGGTAGCTGGCTTCTCGGTTACTTAACGAAACCGATGACTGACTAATGCATCCTTCTTTTCTTTTTTTAATGTGAAAGGCTTCGACAATTTCTCTGGTTAGTTAGTTTCCATGACGGAAGACTACGGTTGTGTCACTGTACAGTGGTGAGCAGCCACACTGGGAACAGTGTCTCTTTATGTGAGAGTGTATGTCAGTTCCTAATGATCGCTTGTGTTCTAAAAGTCGGGTGTTCAAACAACGACCCGTCTGGCCGATGTATACCTTTCCACACGTAAGCGGCAAGCAATACACGACTGATAGGATACACTTAACAAACTTTGTTGTGTGATTTACCGTACAACTACCAGCATTAGTGTTTACTGCTATGGAAACTTCACGGTCTAGTTTGGAACATATTTTACTAAGCTTGTTGGGTGCCGAAAAAACTAATTCTAGGCCATAGCGATTACCTACGTTTTTTAAGTTATGGGCAATCTTGTGCGCATATGGAACTGACACTATCTTCCTCCTGTTTTCATTACTTGTCATTTCTTTATGAAAGTTGTTGCGTACGTGACTAATCAGCTTGTTAGCTGATCTACACAACACGTGTTTTTCGTACCCAGCAATTTTTAGCCTGATAATTTGTTGGTTGAAGCTTTCGCTAATCTTTTCCGGACATGACTTTGTTAAGGCTGCTCTCAAACATGAAAAGGCTATGCCACTCTTTACAACTTTAGAATGTGCCGATCGGTAGCTAAGTAAAGGTTTTTCCGTTCGCGGATTGTATGACCAGCATACATGTTCTGCTGTGGCATCTAACTCAATATCCAAAAACTGCAGTTTGTCATTGACTGGTAATTCATGAGTAAATTCAAGCCCTCCACTATTTTTCTTGAAGACTTTCAAAACTTCTGCGACCATTTTATACCGACCATCCGATTCAATAAAAACCAAAAAGTCATCTACAAACCGAAACACTTTTAGTGCAAGCCCTTTAAGGTTTAAATCTATTGCCTTGTCCATTTTTGCTAAATAAATTGTGCGTAAAACCGGGGCTACTTTCGAGCCTATTGTGATACCGGAACAAGGCTATGTACCAACAAAAATCCGGTATCACAATAGGCTCGAAAGTAGCCCCGGTATTAAGCACAATTTATTTAGCAAAAATGGACAAGGCAATAGATTTAAACCTTAAAGGGCTTGCACTAAAAGTGTTTCGGTTTGTAGATGACTTTTTGGTTTTTATTGAATCGGATGGTCGGTATAAAATGGTCGCAGAAGTTTTGAGATCTTCAAGAAAAATAGTAGAGGGCTTGAATTTACTCATGAATTACCAGTCAATGACAAACTGCAGTTTTTGGATATTGAGATAGATGCCACAGCAGAACATGTATGCTGGTCACACAATCCGCGAACGGAAAAACCCTTACTTAGCTACCGATCGGCACATTCTAAAGTTGTAAAGAGTGGCATAGCCTTTTCATGTTTGAGAGCAGCCTTAACAAAGTCAAGTCCGGAAAAGATTAGGGAAAGCTTCAACCAACAAATTATCAGGCTAAAGAATGCTGAGTACGAAAAACACGTGTTGTGTAGATCAGCTAACAAGCTGATTAGTCACGTACGCAACAACTTTTATAAAGAAATGACAAGTAATGAAAACAGGAGGAAGATAGTGTCAGTTCCATATGTGCACAAGATTGCCCATAACTTAAAAAACGTAGGTAATCGCTATGGCCTAGAATTAGTTTTTTCGGCACCCAACAAGCTTAGTAAAATATGTTCCAAACTAGACCGTAAAGTTTTCATAGCAGTAAACACTAATGCTGGTAGTTGTACGGTAAATCACACAACAAAGTTTGTTAAGTGTATCCTATCAGTCGTGTATTGCTTGCCGCTCACGCGTGGAAAGGTATACATCGGCCAGACGGGTCGTTGTTTGAACACCCGACTTTTAGAACACAAGCGATCATTAGGAACTGACATTCATTCTCACATAAAGAGACACTGTTCCCAGTGTGGCTGCTCACCACTGTACAGTAACACAACCGTAGTCTTCCGTCATGGAAACCAACTAACTAGAGAAATTGTCGAATCCTTTCACATTAAAAAAAGAAAAGAAGGATGCATTAGTCAGTCATCGGTTTCGTTAAGTAACCGAGAAGCCAGCTACCTCGAAGGACTAAATTGAGATCAGTGTTTGCATGTGTCATACTCTCCTTTTTATCGTTTCAAAATTTTGTTTCAAACACGTGTGAATTCTCGCAAATTTTTTGGGTTTTTTTGATTTGATGTTACCCAGGGCTGTTTTAGATATGTCATCTAAAAGTGTCTAAGCTTAACTGCCGTGTACTATCGCTTGAGTCTGCGCAAAAGCTTCTGTTGGCAATGATTCAGTGTTCGTAGTTCTTTTCTGTGTCGCTAGGGTTATGGGTTATATATGAAGTGCTGCTTCTGAAATAAAAATTAGTTGCGAGTGTAGCGAGTGTCGTGTTTTTTTGTCCTCTTCATCCCCGTGAATTTGCGCTACTACACCATATGGTTAAATGATGTCTCACCAACTAGCCCAGCTCTCAACCCTACTGAACGACTGAAAACATCGCTACCTTTCATTTAAGGTCGATGACCTTGTCCTGAAGCGCAACCACGCTCTCAGCGACGTGAGCAAGCGTTTCCCAGCTTCGCTCGCAGCTAAGTGACTGGGTCCGTACCAAGTGCAGAAAGCTTGGACTCCTCTCGTCTACTTGCGGAAAGACCTGCTTTCGGGAAAACTCAGCCGTGCCCACATCGCAGACCTGAAAGCCTTTGCGTCGAGGTCTGATGAGCTTGCGCCAGCGCCTAGTGGCTCTTCGCGCAAGCAACGGCGCACACCCGGCATGGCGGACCGCATTCAGACCACGCTCCGTTATAATCTGAGGAAGCGGTCACCTTAGTGGTTTCCCGCTGAACGGTGGGCTTATTTCCATAATTGGAGGCCCTCGTTTTGACTGTCTAATCTCAGTAATCTAACTTCTTTACAGCCAGTGCTTGCAGGGAAGTTGGCTTCGCCCAGTTTCTGCTGCTGATTTTTCATTTGAGAGTTCATGTTTACTTAATGTTGTTTTCGTGTTTTCTTTTTTCTCCTCGCTGGAGGAGAGGATCGTGAATTGGCGCTTTAGCGTGGAGAGAGGGACAAAGAATGCTATGCACCTTTCTTTGCGGGGCGCGTTTAGAGGGACCCGATCATCAGAAGTGTGTGTGTGTGCGTGCGACGGGCTTCTGTGGGTGGTGGCGACGACAACTTAGGAAGTCACCGACCTCTACACTACCTTGCACTATGGAGGTGTCCGGAGATCCGCGGTCGTTAGGCAGCCCGGCTGTACCTTGCCCCCAGTCGTAGCTGAGAAGCTCTGTTGGCCTTTCCATCACGGCTCCTGCACGAGGCCAGCTGTCGCAGACGCTGTGTACGACTCGACCAATGCCGGGACGCCTCGCAACCAGTTGATTTGACGACCATGATTCCAGCAGAAGGGCCGGCTGTCGCAGCGAGGTCCATCCGGACCTCCACCGAGGCGGCATTCGTCGAAATCGCGGGCCTGTCGTCAACATTGACGAGATGAAGGTGAGCCCGTTCCTCGCATAAGGGCCTCCAACAATACTTTCGCCTTGCACTCTCACATTGACCCGGTCATCCAACCCAAACATTACATGACGCTTCCCCTCCGAGCCGTGGAAGTGCTCTTGCGTGAGCATCAAACTCACGTTGCCCCTCTTTCACGGCGTCATTGTATTTCTCAAGTGTATTATTTTTGTTGTTCCATTTTTTTTTTCCTTCTGCAACAGTTATAGGACCAGGCTGAGGCTAGCTGTTGCCCATTGCATGACGTCTTTGCATGCATGGGCGACGATCGGCTGCCTTTGCAGAATAGTATATAGGGTGAATTAAGGAGAGGAGGATGTGGGAATCTGAGGCACGCCCGCGACCATTTCGCGGGCATTTTTTCGTACGGTTGCTCCCTTTTCCTGCTCTAGTAACGGCGCATGGGGATAGATGGGGCCAGGCGCGGGCACGGCACGACTTACGTGCGCACCGAAGAGAGCTCTCTTCCGTTGGTCGGCGCCAGGTGAGCACGTGTTTCTTTCGTCTGCATCCCCTTTGGGAATGGCCAAACTGTAGCCTGCCTGGGGTTCTGGCATCCCCGCAGATGTGTTTACTTGAGTGCTAGCTTCGGTACCGTATGCTAAGCCAACAGCGGTGTCTAGTGCTTGAAGTGGTCGTACCCCACCAAGCCGCACTTGCCGTAGGCCTACGCGTACAAGGTTAGCTCTAGCTCTCGCGACTAGACCCAGTGGTCATCGCGACAGTGCACAGCATAGCCGCAAAGGACCTTTTCCCGATTGGCATATCAAAGCTCGCTATTGCCAGCTGCGACGTGCTCCTGGTTTCCCCTTACCGTGAATGTCCGCGTGCGGGAGTTTTTGCTCTCTACGTCCCGGGAGCAGATGTTGCACTGTTGCTTGGGGTGCCGCCAAGGGCAATAAAGTGTTAGTGTATTTCTGTTATTCGAACACTGTCTGTTTTGCTGCTAAACCCCTTGTTTGTCAAGCCCGCGCAGAGCGGTGCGCTACACGCGAGTAGGTGATGGACTCGCAGCCCTGTGGCTAGCTAAGCGTGAAGCCGTGGTGATCATCAGCTACGGTGAGTAGCCAGGTCACCACAACTCGTACACTTTTCTGATTGATTTTTTTTCTTTTTTTGTGATAAGATTCTCCAGGTCTTCTAATATAGACAGATGCCTGTGATGTGAATAATTTCACTATAAATCAAATGCTCAAAGAACTTTGCTATTTCGTCTAGCGTCACATCTTTCCATGAGCCAGCTCATTAGATCCACATAGGTTGGCATTTGCATCCATATGCATTCATGTGAATATGTATCCAAGCATATATCTCAGCATTTTGCACATCGTATCAAAAAAAGAACGTCACGTGCAGTACTAAAACGTTTCGCACTGCTCCTTATAGTCAGGGCCAAGATGTGCTCCGGTACGTGGCCTTGTTTTCGTTAGGAGAAGCTCTACACCGGCGCCAGCACACCGCTCCCTAGCAGAATGTGGATCTCATAAGTAACTGAAGTAGCTATGAGATTGCACAAAAAGGTCAGCAGCTACGCGCTAGCGGAGGAGGAGACAACTTGAGACCGTAGACGAAAAAAAACCCATGAATGTCTCGATTTGCGCAAAACATCGTCGTCATAAAACTTGAAGCTGATGTGCTGTCATCCTTGAACTTTAACCTTGCCCTGAGTCAATTCAGGTGCGGTTGCAAGACAGTATCGAGCAGCGCATGTGTTTTTCAGCACTAGTTCACACCCATGCGCACCTGATAACGATGCCATAGGAGCAATTAGTGACACTAGAAGCGACCGTATGCCTGATATAACAATACAAGCAAAAACCGAAGTTGCTGGAAAAAGGCTGAGAAGGCCGCCTCGACACTTTCAACAAGCAGCAGACCTTTGGAAATATTTTTTGTAGAATAAATTTTCCCTGCCTCATAGAAATCTTTCTGTATTAAATAACTGGCATAAATTTCTGGCAATTACTACTGCTCAACACTGTGAAATTGTGAAGCTGGCACTTTCATTTTATATTTGACTTGCAAAGATTCCTTTCATTACATACCTTCGACGTTATGGTAGGATAATCACAAGGGGCACGCACTTTTGTCAAGTTGACTAGCCTAATGCACAATTCCAACAACACATGCACATTGGTTCGCACAAAGATCTGCCAAAAACGACTATTTTGCCAAAACAGGTAAGTTAAAATTTATTCTGAAAGTTGAGTGGATGGACTAACTACCTTAAAGTGTTGAGTGCACATGAAATAAATTTACCATGCGAAAATCGGCGATCCAAAATGTTGATCACTGGTAATCGATTCGAATAGGCATGGTAAAAAAATATTGATAATATGTTGTGTTTAACGTCCCAAACCACCATATGATTATGAGAGACACCAGTGGTTAGGTAAAAGTTAAACTCCCTGTCGTTTAAGCATATCATACCTTGCATGTAATACCTCGACTAAAGTTCTAGCCATCCCGCACTCACCTGCGTATGCGATTGCGCACAATGGCCAAATGCTTGGCAACATAGTTCTCGCCAGGTGCCAGCTTCAGTGCTCGCAGGAGGCAGGCTTCAGCCTGGAACAGGGCACCCCTTTCCACTTGTACCACGCATAGGTTGTGCAGTGCCTGAACATGGTCAGGCTGCAGGGACAGGATGCGTTCGTAGCACTAAACAAAAGAAACGATTCATGTGAAGTTGTAACTTACAAGCAAAACTTTCTCAGTTGCCTGGAAAATGTCTGAAAGAAAGCTTTCCATAACCTCTTACACTTGTATCATGACTTAAAAATCAACAAGACACTCACAATTGCCTTTATTTTTGCTTGTGCCAGTCTACAATATGTAACTCAAACACGCACTTGGGAAAGAGAAAAAAAAACACTCAATAAAGCAACAACAGACACTACGTTTTTAATTACAGGGTGCTGCACAGCCAGCTTTGTCAAGGCAATAGCCCTGCTTGCACTCCCTTACCGTCTCATGTCACACATGTCAACAAAGCATCTTTAAGTAGAGCTCGATAAAGCACTCTTTCGGGCTAGTTGGTACAAGTTTGATATATGTTCCGGAGTATTGCGCTGCCTGTCTGTGACAGGAGGGACACTTACGAAGACACAGAAAAAAGCACAACCAAAATGTACAAACTATCAACTATAAATCCTTTGTGAGGCGCTACTTAGAGCTCCCAAAGGAGAAGAAAAGAGAACAAGGGGTGAAAGTGTAAACATTCAAATGCGAAAAACAGACTAGACAGGTGAAACGGCAATCAAACATCTTGGAGCCTGTCGATACTGCACAGCACTCTTCCGCTCACCTGTCTTTGCAAGGGCTGGAACATGTTGCTTAAAAATTGAATATTTACTTTGCTTAGCAACAAAGATGGAGTGCTTAGAGATGCGTTGCCTTCTCCAGATTCTCAGTGATGTGATTGACTTGGAACTGTTTTGGAGCAGATTTTTAGAGCAGCAAAAAGTGCATTTTCGAGCAGAAAAAAATTATTTTGGAGCAGGAAAAACGACTTGTGGAGCCGCTTAAGGCTCACTGCCAAGTGGGACACTGTGTGAAGCACAGCAGCGAACTGAGGAGGAATGTTTCTGAATTGAGAAGTTCTGTGCAATAACGGATGTTTGAAGATGTTTATATAACATCATAGAATATTAACCCAAACTAATTTTAAACCTTCCAGTGCATTTTTTAATATGGTATGCAAGCAACTATGAATTGGCGCAGCATTCTGGCTGCCGAAATAATGTAAAAGAGCAGTTATTATTGAAGAACAAATAAATCACTATGGATTTTTTTTATTGAAGACTAGCAACACTGTTTTATTTTTTTTAATTGCAAAAGAGTTCTTGTTTAATTGGTTGTTTTGTTGCCTGACATCTTGCTAAGGACTGCAGAGAGTCGTGTTTTACTTTCACCAAGCAAGGACTGGCACTACTGATGAGCTCGAGTCTCGATCCAGTACGTACGATCACGACAATCGCCCGAAAAACTTCAGTTTTTAGGGGTCGTATAAATGCTAATCTACGAGGCTTTCATTGTGTCAGAACATTCATAGACGCTCACGGCACGTCTAAATCACATCATGAAAAGTTATTGACAGCACTTCATATGATCGTGAAGTGCGCGGCCGCGTGAACAGCATAGCCAGCACGTGATACACTTGGCAGCCGCGTTCGGTGACGATGTGCGAAATGTGTAGTTACGATGAAAAAGAAATCAGTGTGCACTGCGCTTGGTATCGAATTTTCGAGTGCCGACGCGTGAAACTGCTAGCTGCTGTTTCGAGCTATCTTGGCAGTGGAGGGTGGGGTTGAGCGTGACTGTAGGGTTTGCTGCCAATGCATAAAATGCCTGTACGCGGTTCTGAAGAGCTAGTGAGTGATGTGCTTCATTGTCTATGAAGGAGCATGTTTCTACGAGTGCGCTAATACGTTGTTCTTGCCTGCAAAGTTCGTCTTGCTGTGAGCGGAGTTAGGCCTAAAGTCGACTATGATGACCCGCCGCGCTCCCAGTAATCTGATTGAGAATCCGCTTACAGTTCTCAACTAAAGCATAATTATATCCCAAAAGATTGTCGAGCTGTGAACTCTTCACGAAGTAGCGATTTTTTACAGCAATGTCCTCGCGACGTACAAGCAGCAGACGACAATGTCCCGGAGCGAGCATCGCGCCAATGGCGAGGCGAGCTGGGGCAACACGGCGGCCACAGCCAATGAGGCTTTTGCTCCTTCTTCCCTGTCCTGTGGTTCAAGTGTTGCACTGGTAACAAGTTAACGATGCAGGAGCCTCCAACTTCCTTAAAACGTTTGCTTTTCGTGCGCTTGTTCTTAAAAGGAGGAGCCAGATGAAGCGGAAAATTTGAACATGGAAAAATATTCTGTATGATGAGCCAAAAAAGCCGACTCCTGGTCACGCCATCGCCAAGCTATAATTTTGTGAAACTATTTTTTCCCGACTTCCAGAAATATTTTTGCTACCTAGGAGGGTAAAACAAATTTTCCGAAGCACTTCTGCCCGGTTTAGAGGATAGATATTTTGGAATCAGATAGAAAAAGGGTTTCAGAAACTGAAAACTTGATATTGAAACATTCGATCTTTTTGCCATTCTTAGCAATAGGAAACTGCGTCTCACCTTAATATTTGTGCTAAGTCTGAGTTGACCTTTGATAATGAGATACAAAAAAGTTTGAAACCAGTACGCTAGTTATCTGCCTTTCTAGCTTTCAGCTGTTTCGCACTGCTGTTCACCTGCCAAACACAATTAGCTCAGAACCTCGGACACCGAATCGCGGCGAGCTATACCGTCCAAGGTGCATTTTCTAGAGGGGATGGAGGGGGGCACAATTGTTTGCACTTTCCTAAAAACCAGTGTCCGACTGTATCCCCCCACGCCCCCTGCCGGACACCGATTTTCCTCCCACGAGGCAACATAAGAAGGTCACAGGTCACCCCCAATTGCGTGTTGTCGCAGGCGATGCACTGTGCCCATTTTTTAAAGACGGTAGTCTTTCTTGGTGACCTTCGATGTAAAAAGTTTGGTCTGTCTGTCCGTGTGTACATTTGTATGTTTGCTCACTCTTAACGGCACCAGGTACTTGAAACGGCCGACCCCATCCACAGCGCCCACAAATGTTGCTCAAGATTTAGCGTTCATAATTGTGCAATTGTCATTTAAAAAGCAACTACTGCACATGTCTGGGGCACTATAACAACACATACATTTTGCATGTGCGTCTTTTACTAGAAAAGACATACATAAGTAATTTTAAGGACCGTAGCACTTATCACGCTGCGCTGACCATGCAACGCTTGCAAGAAAAGGCGAGTGTTGCCAACGCTTTGCTAAGACAAGACGGTGGTGGCACCTACCCGTCGCCTTGTGTTCTACACCTTATCACCTCTGAGATGGGCGTGCACACCCGTCTCAGAGCCATGCGCTTCGTTTAAAAAAAAAACTGCCAGATGGCGCTCATGTCTCACGTGTGACGTGACTTGATGCGCTCGTTCGCTTCCGCTGCACGCTCGAGGCACTCTAACGCCGCTACTCCAGAGTACCATTCACCGATTTTCTTGCGCAGAACCATCAAATAAATGTTTTGTTCACTCTCTCCACATGCAAGACTATCGTCTTTCGACGACAGTTGCAGATTAACATGCAGATACGGGGCCAATTTTTTATAGTATATTGTAATTAGACGCAGTTTTGGCGCAGAAAAGAGAAAATGTAGCTGGATCTAGCTGGTTTCCTGTCTTGGTGCAGTTTGGCACAATTGGCGTAGCTATTGCATCACTAGATTCTATATTGTAGGCCTCAACTATTTTCCTCTTGTACCATTTTATTGAGCAAAACAAGACCTTGGTCTGATCAAACAAGGCCCTTCATCCACTTTATTTTACAGCGTGAGAGCAAGTTCCCCGGCATGCTTAACTGCTCGCATGCATGGCAGTGCTCTCACAGTCCCGTTTTCAAGAATATGCATGTATATCCCATGGAACTGTTCTTGTATGTCAGGGTAATGGGGTAGACCATGCGAACAGTGCGTTCAACAAATTTAGTTTGGTGTCCAACTTCTCTATCAGCTATTTAGAGTTTCCTCCTTGTTTATGTATTCTCTTGCAAATGGCGCCTCACAAAATATTTACAGTTGAGTTAGAACCCACCTGTTCTGACTGTGTTTAGTTCTGTGCCTTTGTAAGGGGCCCGTTGTTACATATATGCAGAGCTATGTTCAGCGACCTGTATTAGGAAGAGCATTTCATACAACTTCTTCCTTTGTTTACCCTGTCATGCAAATAAGCGATTCTACCTTTTTGTAAACAACAAGCTTTCCTTTCTTCACTGTGTTGCCTTTATTTCAATGCTTACGTGCATGTGCTACGCACTCTTGAAAATGTGCATTAACCAACTTGCCCAAATCACCATTTGCGGCGACTCAGAAAGCGCATTTTGCGAGGTTCCGTCTAGGTACTAACTGTGCTGGACTAGAAAAAAAATTTAAAAACGTCCTATATTTTGTCGGCAATTTTTTGGAAGCAGAGAAATCTACAATAACACAGACTTATGCACTTTGTGCACGAATCAAGAAGCAATGCTTGCTTGGTATACTGTATTCCTGGAAAAATGGTACAAGAAACTAAGCAAGCTACCACCACACTGTTCTGAGCAGTAGCAACATCAGTACACGATAGACGTGCGGTGGCACAGAGGCAACGGTAAGTTTGAGGTATATTGCTACGAAGCATAAAAAAACAAAATTTTGATGACAAAATTCAAGAATAAGATTATTGCACAAGTGCGATTGTTATGCGAGAAAATGTGGCAATAATATAAATATTACTTTTTGGAAGTTGTCATATTTTGAAGGAAACACAGTGCAGATTACTTATAATGTAATCGCTTATAGTGCAGGACCGGTTAACATGCGGTCTTTTTCAACTGTCGTTTACCATCTCATGGAAATCTGTGTATACGTATACAGCTCATTATGCAGTCCCCCAAGATGAAAGACCGGTTATAATGTGGTAGGCGGAAAGTCTTTGTAATGTAGCGAGTGCGCTTCTGAAAGGAGGTGCGCTGCTGGGGAGCGAGGGACAAGGTTGTAACAGAGGAAGAGAAGCAGAGTGAACGAACAAAACAAAAGAAAAAATGACCACAGCACTCTGCGCGAGCTTTCCATGTGAGGGAAGAGGGCAGTTGCCTAAAATGCAGAGTTCTTCCCGGTGTCAGGACACACACGCTGCCAAAGGGTGGCCAACCACATGAAAAGTGCTGAGGCTAGTGCCAGCCCAGCATCACACATTGTTGCCAAAGGAAATGAACCAGACAACTCGCAAAGTAGTGCACAGTGTCCATCGACCAATAATAAATATTCATGATAATAGATATTGTGCCTAATTTGATGTTCTGTCGCGCGATAACTGACCCCAAACAAAAAGCTATTGTGGCAACACACTGTGCCCAAACTGGCGCAGCCTCTGCCCCGCCACTGCAACATGCCTCCGATAAGGGACAGCGCCAACGCAGTGTCAACGGAGGCTTATGTCACTGACGATGACTATAAGCTTTAACCGCCGGGCTCAGAAGATACCATTCTTTCTCTAACCATTGAGCACAGCGGCAGTATGCTTGACCCGCTGCTCCTGCTAATGACCAGTCGTTATGTTGGGATGCGTCCTTTCATCAACCAGCAACAGGTGGTATCGTAGCAGCACGAACGAACTGAACCCTATTTGCTCGACGATCCCGCACCGCCACGCTCGTGCCACGCCCCTCAACGCTCCGTTCTACTGGTCGCTGTCAACGCAGACACTGCTGCTACAGCGACCATTACGAACCTGGACGTCTGCCACATAGCACCCAAACTATCGTCGTTTTTGGCGGAGTCGTTTGAGGTATGGTTCACTGAAGTCAAGGCTCAGTTTTCTCTGGCACACAGCATGTAGGGCAAGACCCGTTATGATTACATCCTCGCCCACCTGGACGCCAGATACGCCAACAAGCTACAGGATATCCTCGTCAACCCACCACCGCTAAAAACCTTCACCGCTTTCTTGGCAAGCTGAACTTCTACAGGCATTTTTGTCACGAGTAACTGAATACCAGGCTCCTCTCCTTGATGCTTTGGCTGACTATGAGGAAACCAACCCGTCCCGCGGACACTAACATTAGCGAAAATGTTCAAAGAATGCGAAGTTATCATCTGCATCGCACGCTCCTCACCAATCCCATGCCAGACTCTCCTTTGGGACTCTTCACGGGCACATATAGTTTCGCCAGTGGCACCTTCCTCATGCAACGAGTGGGCAACACGTGGCATCTCTTGGCACTCTTCTTCAAGAAACTTGCTCGTTGAAAAGTGACCCCTTCAACCGCTCGTTCTACTGACAAAACTATGACCACAGCTCCGACAAATTTGCCGAGAACATCTGGCAATAAACGAAGCAGCGCAACACTTTTGCCATATTCTCGAATCACAGTACTGTCCAATCTATATACCATCCACAAGCCTCTTTCCTATGCCTTCTATCAACATCGGGACAAACTACTGCCTGTACAGCAGAACTAACTCTCGTTGTTTGCCCAGTTCACTACGGATGATGAGGATGATTAGTGGAGTTTTGTGGTGGAAGGGCCATGGGTGGCCAGAAAGTGCCATGTCTTTAATGTGATCTAAGTGATGACCAATGATTACGATGACAGGGTGTTTTTTTAGGGGCGAAGCTCCTTAGGGCGTGGGCTGTGCGTCCCCTGCATGTAGCCACCTCTCGTTTAGTTCTTGCAGTGTTCACTAGATGGCGGTAGCGTCCCTTGTATGTAGCCACCTCTTGTTTAGGTCTTGCAGTGTTCACGAGATGGCGGTACTTGTATTTTATGATGAAAAGATGCAAGATGTTATAAACCAGACGGTGGTACTTGTAGTTGATGATGAAAGATGCGAGATGTTATAAAGTAGGAATGATGTCACATATGGCACGTGTCATTGCTGGAAGGCAATCGTTCGATTTAGTGCGGCGACGTACGCTAGGGGGAGCATTGTAACAAAATCGAGTGGGCAAAATGTACGGAAGATTCATGGTTTACCAGGTTTTCCTCCAGAGCTTCGCCCACTCATCATCATTCACTTCGTGGATATGGCGGCACTTTTTTTGGCTGCATAAAGACCTAAAATCACGCGCTGTATGACAGCGTAAAAGGTATGTATACGCAGAAAATTATGACAGTGACACGCGATGCGATGCATGGGTGTTGAATAAATTACAAATAACTATTGCATTTACTCGTGAGAGTTCGGAAAGCAACTGTGCATCCTCAAGGCCTTTGAGACCCAAAGGCGAAGTAGCAGGTGCTTCTGCGAGTGGCTGCCGCAGCAACAACCTTTGTTGAGAGCCCGTCCTACGGATATCCTTGATATATGATGTGAAACTTATGAATGCCCTTTAAAAACACGGACAATGACTCAAATGTAAATATTGGTTTATTACCTATGAGCATTCAAGGATGAAGAGGAATTTGTTGACTGTAAGCTAGTGAAAAGTGCTTTTTTCTAATGGATTCCTATTCTCTGCACTGAATGAGGATGTGACTGACAGTGAGTGGTTCACCACACTTATAACACAAAGGCGGATCATCAGCAGACAAAAGAAAAGAGTGTGTACTGTGCCTGTGTCCTTATCTTAATCTCGTAAGCACTGGTTCTGTGTAGCATGACTCTGATACTGGCGGCCAACTGCCGAGATGCGATTTTATGAGATGATGTTTATTCTGTGTTTGCCTGTCTCATGATCGCTGCCAATGGTCCCTGAGTTTTCGTTTGAGATAGGGTTTCAGGTCTAGTACAGGGTCAATTATGTCTGTATTGGCAGAACTTCCATGGGCGGATGCAGCAAGCTTGTCTGCCAACCCGTTTTCACAAATCTCACGGTACCTAGGCACCCATTCACCACATTTTGACATGCTGTCTGAGCGTGTAAATTTCACATAAGATTGCGCATAATAAAATTAGGACAGGTTTTCTATGTTTTCTCATTGTTTTTAGTGGTTTTATCACACTCAGGGAATCAGTGTATAACTGCCTTTTGTAGCTTTAGTTGCTTAATGTGTGTTTACGGCCACAAGTATCACATAGGCTTCTGCTTTGAAAATGCTTGTGTAAGTGTGCAGAATGCTGACATCTGAAAAAGATGAACCGACTGCTGCATATGACACAGAAGTTGAAGACTTAGAAGCATCCGTGAAAATTCAGGAGAGCTGTACTTTTGCCCCAGTTCAAAGACGTATGTATGAATGTGTGCAAGAAGGGCGTGTTTCGTAACTTCCACCAAAGACACATCACAGTCTATCGACTGCCACTGCCATGGTGGTAGATTTGCAGCAGGGGCCGCCAAAGAGTATTCTAAGCTAGGAACCTGCATTTCCTCAGCTATGCCCTTCACTCGTAGTGCATAGGGCTCTTGTAGCGAAGGACGGTTAGATAAAAGAATAGAAGTGGACAAATCATTGACAGTGGAGTGTGAAGGGTGTTCTTTGTTGGCGTTAACCTTCAGAAAATATACAAATGATAGGTTGAACGAGTTGTCACTCCCCCTGAAGAGGGAGTGACAACTCGTTCGATTTAACGTACAGGCTGTCTATGGGGCTAGTTCTAAAGACGCCAGTGGATAAGCAAATGCCTAGATGATGGACACGATCAAGCATTCGTAGGCGCTTGCCGATGCGGATTGATAGGTTATTGTCTTGTAGCCTAAGCGGGTACATATGAGGCTTTTGTACAGATCTATCAGACACTTCTTGTCACTGCCCCACGTAGTGCATAAAAAAACCTTTAGGACACTTATTGTTTTGATGCATTTAGTTTTCAAATGTTTAATGTGTTATAGAACGTCGGTTTACCGTCTGGAATTAGGTTTAAGAATCTGTCATTAAAGCTGAAACTCTTCTCCTTTGCCCATATTGATATCTTGTTGAGACCTAGCTGGACTTGCCACTCACATATACAAAGATTGCATGACTTAAAACCGACTTGCACATTATCGACATATGTGTAATAGAAAATATTTCATGGAATGCAAAGCGGCAAGGAATTCATTTTGACAGTAAAAAGAGTACAACTAAGTACTCCACCTTTCGGCCCTCCTCTTGGACAAACGTTTGAGACAGAACATTGCCTATTTGAACACGGAATATGCGGTTGCACAAGTAACTTTCGATTATGGTAAACATTCTACCATGCACGCCAAGGTCGGATGGGTCTCTTAATATTCCAAAGCGCCATGTTGTGTAGTAGGCTTTCTCCATATCGAGAAACACTGATAGAAAATATTGATTGTGGACGAAAGCATCTCGGATCTGTGCCTGGATGCGTACAAGGTGGTTAGTGGGGGATCTGCTTTCTCGAAAACCGCACTGGTACTGGTCAAGCAGATGATTCAAGGAAGTGTATCAGACACCTATTTATAATCTTTTCAAAGAGTTTACAAAGACAACTCATTTCATATACTATACGATCAGGCCCTGGGGCAGATTTATTACAGCAGTTAAATTACAGCAGTTTAGAGATGCCTGTAGCTCTGGTAAACAAAAAGGATCATTTGAATGTAAACAGTTGACAGATGTCTGTTTGGTTGGGTATGTAAATTTGGAAACGAATTAACTCCAACCAAAAAGTACGTGAAAATGCATAAACCCGGCGTTTCGGAACCAACTTGGTTCCTCCCTCAAAGGGGACTGTGGCTACATTGCAGCGGCGTCTTCAGAGCATTCGCGGGGCAGTTAATGACCCTCTCTCTCTTTCCCAATTCGCCACAGAGCGTAGTCCGTGTAAATACACCGGAGAAAGAGTTTCAAGCATTTTGAGATCACCAGATACATTTCCATGCAACGACCTTCCTCGAAAGCGAGACTAACTGGAGGAAAAGATTACTACTTGAGTTGTGGCAAATACAGTGAACAGCCTGAAACATCAACCGTTCTCTCGGTACTCTTTCTTCGGTGTATGTAAACGGACCATGCTCAGCGGCAAAACGGGAAAGAGAGAGAGGTCATTAACCGCCCCATGAGTGCTTTGATAACGCCACTGCAACGTAGCTGCAGTCCCCCCTGAGGAAAGAACCAAGTCGATTCCGAAATGTCGGGTTTACGCATCTTCACGCACTTTTTGGTTGGAGTTTTAATCGTTTCCCAAAAAGGATCATTGTACGCCTCATATTTTGTACATTTGCGCTCTAGTTTCTAATTCTCTATTTTTGCTTTGTACTGCTGGAAGGCCTCAGAGTAATGCAACGAGCTAGACATTCGTTGAAAGTGTTTGCCCAGAGAGTTCGCCTTGTCTTCTGGCTCATTACCTTGGGTGTTTAATGAAGGGAGTAAATATGCCTGCCTTCCTATTATCCTACTGACCCTCTTCCAGACTTTACCCTCATGTGTACAGGAAGTAATGCCTGATAGAAACATTTGCTAGCTATCCTGCCTTGCTTGTTGCTGCGTTCCCCTGTATTCTTAAAAGTTTGTGGTTCTCAGCTGTCGGAGAGTCCCGCAACAACCTTGAGGCTTTGTTTGGTTTCTTGTGCGCATTTTGGCAATCTTTATTTCACTACAGCACGCGTCGTTAACAAGATTTCCCTTTATTTGTGGGATGCATTTCATTGCAGCCTCAATAAGAAAAGCTGTTAAATAGTCGACGGCGGCTTCTATACTTAAGGTACACAAGTCAGTCCAACTTAAGCGGGTAATTCTATGAAACTGTTCCCAATCAGCTTTGTCTGTTAGCCATTTAGAAACCTGTGGGGGACTTTCAATTAAGGGGAGATGCGGGTCGAAAAACCGAGATTTGTTTTGAAAAAGTCGAATTTGTGTTTTCTTGCGTTTTGTATTTCTCCAAGCCTTCGCCTTAATATATTAAAAAATCAAAGCTGAGAATCAGCTAGAAGTTATCGAAAAATACAATTAAAGCACTCGCGGTGGCTCGTGAAAGTGCGAAGTTACCCGATTTTCACGCACGCGGCACTTCGCTCTACGGCATCGCCGGCTCTTGAAATTTCGCGGGCATATAGGCCTAACCTTCTTCTCCAAGAGCCCGCTTCGGCAAAGCGGCATTTACGCTAAATATACAACGAAAAAATCGTTTTCCCACAGCATTCTAGTGTAGCGACTGGGCCTTTGAAGTCACGTGGTATGATCGGAGCCCTGTCATTGGTTGCGAGCATTCCGCCGCACAGCCGGATGCGAGCGCTTTCTTCGTTCTCCTGCTTTCGCCGAGACATCGTCGAACACAACCGCCGGAGTTATTATTTCCGCGCCATGGATGCCTGCGAGAAATGCTACTTTCGTTCACGGAAGTTCGTTACGAGGCACCAGTACGAGGGAAGACACCCCAAACGCAAACAGTGAGCGCCGGCGAGAGGTCCGTCTGCTGCTAGGCCTAGCCGCGGCAGCAGCGACGCACCCGATTTGCATTGTTCGAGCTTTATTCCTACCGTTGATGACTTCATCAGCGCTTCAGAGTGAAAGATAAAAATGTTCGACGACTCAAGCAAGTGTCAGACGAATGCAGAAGCACATTTATTTGTGAGACCGATGCGATGCAGAAACTCGTCAGTGGCGTAGTATGCTCCAACTGCGGGCGGTGCGAGCTGTCTATTTGAGTAATGGCAAGTAGACGATAAGGACTGGCATCGCTTTCGGAACTTTAGTGCCGAAATGACGCATGTGCTGCAACTGTTGTTTCGTCCACGAATGCGTCAAGCCGCGTGTATCAGTCATGCAGTGGAGCGAGGAGACGTCCGACAGCAGCAGTACACGGGACAGCTTCGCTGTGAGCGTGAAGTCGGTGGCCGCACCGCGTGCGATCGGCATCGGACACGAGCAGCTTGTGCGGGTTTTGTGCAATCATTGGTGTTAAAAAACCGGTGCGTCACAAGAACTGCCATTAGCAAAAGAAAAAAGTGCATACCACCGCCGAAACCTCGAATGAGCCCAAGAGCAACGGCCCGTCGCCGCAGTAACGAAAAAAAAAATAAAAAATGCTCGCCGGGAGGAGACAACTTGCAGAGGCTGTAAGGGTCCAATATATAGTGCTGGGTTATTCTGAAACTGTCAACTTTTTCAAGATAGCTTTGCTGACATTCTCTGTGAATTTCATTCAGATTGGTCGAAGAGTATAGTATTAAACATGTTTTTGAACTTTCAAACCGCTTTTTCTCAGTTCCTTATTTTTTGGCGTTTTTAGAGCTTGTGCACTATAATTTGTACGCTTTACGTAGTCGGATTGCAATGAAACTTGGCGTACTTAAAGTTTAACATGTGCTGAATTCAAATAAACAACTTTCAAAGGTCTCCAAAGCATATTCAGCTGGATTATTTCAGAAGCTTGTTCCTTGAGTATGGTAAAACTCAATTTCAGCATTAGAATTTTGTTCTAGGCCAGCACACAAATGTTACACAATGTTTCTTTGCTTTATTGAATTCTGCAATTTATTAGGAGCAACATTGGCTATATTTTAGAGCTTTCTTGTGCTTACTATTGTTGCCTAAGCTTGCACAAGAATGCATTGTTTTTACAAATGCATGGTCTGCAAAAAATTAACTAAATGAGCCATGAAAAAAAGAAAAGCAGATTTGAAAAGAGGAGCTCCAACTCTATAACTGGTGAAAGTTTCACTGAGCTGTCACAAAAATCTGAAGAAAAAGTTTTTCGAGGAGCATCTCCCCTTAATAGCGGTGAACTCACAACTAAGAGAAAATGGTCACTTTTGAACAAATTGTGAAGAAGAAAGAGCATCGTTGGCAAGCAACATCGCCACCGCTTGGGTACTGGGTGCTGGGCTTCGCTCGCTCGGCTCGTGCTGATCATCGCCGGCATCTGCTTGACCGTTGCTCTTGCACGATCGTGTTTCTTCGTAGGACCACCGTTGCAACAGTCGTCAATAAACCCTTTTTCAATTGGTGGAGGGTGCTGACATTCCCCGTCGCCTGAACCTGGGTGCTGCCATTCGCCGTCGCCTGAACCTGGAGCTGCGCAACCGAACGCTACCTCCCATCATGGCTACCAACTCCTGTCGTTCTAGTTCGAAAGAAAGATGGATCGATTCGATTTTGCGTCGACTACCGGCGATTAAACAAGGTGACGCGGAAAGACGTCTATCCATTACCGCGCATAGACGACGCCCTTGACAGCCTCCAAGGAGCCGAATTCTTCTCCTCCTTAGACTTAAGATCTGGATACTGGCAGGTTCCTATGGCAGAAGCTGATCGCCAGAAAACTGCGTTCATTACACCAGATGGCCTGTACGAATTTAACGTAATGCCATTTGGTCTTTGTAATGCTCCTGCCACGTTTGAACGGCTCATGGACAACACACTGCGTGGACTGAAGTGGTCTGTGTGTCTATGCTACCTCGACGACATCGTCGTTTTCTCTCCCGATTTTTTTACGCATCTGCTTCGGCTCCAACTGGTTCTGACGTGTTTAACCAACGCTGGGCTCCAACTGAACCTTAAAAAGTGCCGCCTCGCCGCGCGAGAGCTGTCCATCTTAGGGCACATCGTCTCCAAGCATGGTGTTCGACCCGACCCTGCAAAACTGCGAGCAGTCGCTGAGTTCCCGAAACCTACTACACTGAAAGAATTACGCAGTTTTGTCGGACTATGCTCGTACTTCCGGCGCTTCGTGCGAAATTTTGCATCGATCATGTCACCACTGACCAACCTCCTACGCGGTGATGCAGACCTTTCATCCTGGTCTTCTGACTGCGACGTCGCGTTTGCCACGCTCCGTAGTCTGCTAACATCTCCTCCAATTCTTCGGCATTTCGACCCAACAGCTGCAACGGAAGTTCACACAGACGCTAGTGGGGTTGGTCTAGGCGCCGTCATCGCCCAACGCAAGCCGGGCTACTCCGAATACGTCGTCGCTTATGCGAGTCGCACACTTACTAAAGCTGAGGCCAATTACAGCGTCACTGAAAAAGAGTGCTTGGCGCTACTGTGGGCGCTTCGCAAGTTCCGCCCTTATTTGTACGGTCGCCCATTCGACCTGGTAACGGACCACCATGCACTTTGTTGGCTCGCCACGTTGAAAGACCCTTCTGGCCGCCTAGCTCCGTGGGCACTGCAAATCCAGGAGTACGACATTCGTGTCATCTATCGCAGTGGACGCAAGCATTTTGACGCCGACGCCCTGTTGCGTTCGCCTTTACCTCCCGACTCGGCCTGCGGAACCACTGGTACCAACTCCATCGCATCTCTCGACCTCGACTCCTTTACCAGTGAACAACACAAGGACCCGTGGATCGCTTCCCTTTTTAACTGTCTTTCTGGATCGTCAACCACTGCGGTACCACGATCTCTCCGACGTCAAGCTGCTCATTTCGCCATTCGTGATCGGCTGCTACACCGACGCAACTACGCCCCCGAAGGTCGTAAGTGACTCTTGGTTGTCCCGCGCAGCTTGCGATCACAAATCTGCGCCTCCTTTCACGACAATCCCCAATGTGTTCATGCCGGAGTTTTCAAAACTTACGAACGCATTCGCCATCGCTTTTACTGGCGCGGAATGTATAATTTCGTTCGAAAATTCGTTATGGGCTGTCCTGACTGTCAACGTCGCAAATCACCGCCTTTCCACTCGTCCGGTGCGCTTCAACCGCTTCCGTGCCCTGCCAAACCTTTCGATCGGATCGGAATTGATCTCTATGGCCCTCTACCGACAACATCAGATGAAAATCGGTGGATTATAGTCGCTGTGGACCATTTAACACGCTACGCTGAGACCGCCGCCCTTCCAAGTGCCACTGCGCGGGACGTAGCATCCTTCATCGCTTCATATTACGACATGGTGCACCTCGAGAACTACTAAGGGACCGAGGTCGAGCCTTCCTATCAGAAGTCGTCACGTCTCTGCTTTCTGAATGCCATGTTGTTCATCGCAAGACCACGGCATACCACCCGCAGACTAACAGGCTCACGGAAAGATTTAACCGCACCCTTGGCGATATGCTCGCCATGTATGTGACATCCAATCATACTAACTGGGATCGCATTCTTCCATTCATTACGTTCGCATATAACACCGCGGCACAGTCTACCACTGGATTTTCACCTTTCTTCTTTATGGACGCGAACCATCCCACACCATCGATACTCTCCTTCCATACCGTCCTGACGCATCCGAATGCCCATCTGTGTCCGAAGCTGCCCGAAATGCGGAAGAGTGCCGTGAACTCGCACGCACCTTTACGTCTCGAGAACAACAGCGCCAGAAAGAAAACAACGTCGACTCTTCACAAAGCCCCAGCTATTTCCCGGGATCACTTGTATGGCTGGCTGTTCCTTACCAAACCCCCGGCATTTCCTCAAAACTCATTCCAAAGTACGAGGGCCCATACCGCGTTTTGGAGCAAACCTCGCCGGTGAATTTTCTCATCGAGCCACTTTCCCCATCTGACGACATGCCCCGGCGTGGACGTGACATCATCCACGTCGCCCGCCTTAAGCCATATTATAGCCCTCTGCCTCCAGACTCTTAGGTCGCCAGGATGGCTCTTTTTCGGCAGGGGCAAATTGTGAAGAAAGAGCATCGTTGGCAAGCAACATCGCCACCGCTTGGGTACTGGGTGCTGGGCTTCGCTCGCTCGGCTCGTGCTGCTCATCGCCGGCATCTGCTTGACCGTTGCTCTTGCACGATCGTGTTTCTTCGTAGGACCACCGTCGCAACAGTCGTCAATAAACCCTTTTTCAAAACTATTGACCCCTGAAGTAGGAATAAAAGCAATGGAGACACAATTCTGAGGTCTATGGATGAGTATGTTTTGTTCGTGATGCTATAGTATGTGGGTTCTTTCAGATTCAACAGACATGCACCGGAAGATAGCAGGAACTGTTCAATTAGGCAACCTCGTGCATTGCAGCGAGAGTCACCCCATAGACCCTTATGTGCGTTGAGGTCCCCGAGGATAAGATAAGGTTCTGGGAGCTCATTTATTAAGGACTGACATTCATGCTTTGCAAGATGGTGATGTGGGGGTATGTATAGAGAGCAGATAGTGACGAGTTTGCTCAGAAGAACTGCTCGAACAGCCACTGCCTGAAGAGGTGTTTGTAGTGGTAGATGTGTACACGCTACTCTTTGATTAACTATAATGGCCACGCTGCAGGATGATCTCGGTCCTTTCGGAATATAACATAAGAACGTAGAAAAATGGTGCTTTTGGGTTTTAAGTGAGTTTCTTGTACACACAGCACTTGTGATGAGTGTTCGCGTAAGAGTTCTTGGGTGTCGTCGTGGTTTCTTAAACGCCTCTCCCATTCCATTGAATAATTTGTGTATCCATTTTGAGTGTAGATTAGTGCCGTGTGTACTAGAGGAAGTGTTGGCCCATGTCAGGGAACTCTTGCAGGCCCCCTGATGAGTGTTTTCGATCTTTTATGGCGCTCCAATGAGCTGCAACGGTCCATCGGTGCCTGTGGCATCGCTGGACTCGCCGTTGTGTCCATCCCCTCAGTTGAGGCTTGGATGCTGGCCCGCGAGTTTAGAGCACAGGTGTCACAGTTTTCGGGCTTTCTGACAATACAGTAGGCTCTGGGCCTGCAGGCCTGCAACCCCTTAGGTTGCAAAGCAGCATGGGCTACTTCCGCTTGGGAGACTGATGACGCTACCACCCGTCCACTCTGTGTGGTACGTGCCGACGCTGCGAAACCTTGTGATACTGCCCCCCTGCGTGTCCGGTCCGCGAATGAAGATCCCTGAAAAAAGAGAGGCAGTTTCGCACCTCTTTAAAGGAAATGTTTTCAGTTACTTTCAGGGTTATGATCTCCTTTTCCCTCTTCCATGCAGGACAAGCGCGAGTGTAGGCGGCGTGCCCGCCTTCACAGTTCGCATAGAGTAGATCCTTGACGCAGTAGTCCACAGGGTGTTGGTTAGAGCTGCATTTGGCACAGGCTTGGTGGCCGCGGCAGCTCTGAAAGTCATGACCGAAACGCTGGCACTTAAAGCATTGTCGTGGGTTCGGGATATATGGTCTGACTTTTAACCTCAGGTAGCCTGTTTGAATATATTCTCGTATGGTGCTAGTGGAAGAAGTAACAACCAAGTGTTTGGTTTAGATTTCTCTGTCATCGCATCTGATTTGAATTCACTGCACATATGCTACATGCTGTTCGTTCCAGCCATCAAGGAGCTCATTCTCAGTCAAATACAATAGATCTTGATCAGACATCCCACTTTTTTAGCTATTGAGGGTTAGCGGTTCTCGGTGACAGATACAGAGTTGTTCCAGAGGAGACAAGTTTTGCGATGTTTTCGTACTGTGTATTGCTTTGTATTTCAAGGAGAAGATCCCCAGCCATTCTTGTAGCCTTATATCCTTGACCTAGTGCCTCAATGAGACATCTTGGCACGACCAAAGGAGAAATCGTTCTTGCATTCTTTTGAGCTGTTTCACAATGAGTAACGTGGGATCGGGGGACAATTTTTTGTGGTTTTTGAAAGAGATTGAAGTTTGCTTCAGTGTGCCCCCTTTTTAGAAGAAGACGATCATGTAATAGAGGGAAGGAAAAAGTAGTCATGCATCAGCCCAAAGAACTACCAACTTTCTGCGGGTCACCGTTCGAAGACCCAGAGACCTGGCCAGAGACATATGACCGCATGGCCACCTTCAATCACTGGGACACGGAAGAGAAGCTCCGTGGCGTGCAGATCTACTTGGGAGACACCACAAGGACCTAGCTCAAAAATTAAGAGCCTGCGCTGTAAACGTTGGACGTCTTCTGCGGCGCAATCCTGCAGACGTTCGCTAGCATTGCTCGCAAAGAAAGGTTCGTTGCTATGCTAGGGACCGGGGTGCAGCTACCAAATGAAAATGTTGCCATTTTCACAGGAGAAAAATGACCCGCCTGTTTTGTCACACTGACCCGGACATGCCTGAGGAGAAAAAGGTTCGTTTCCTCATGCAAGGGGTCAAACAGGAGCTCTTCGTGGGATTGATGAGAAACCCACCGAAGACCGTCCAAGAATTCCTCTCAAAAGCGACAACTATTGAAAAAACGCTTGAAATGTGCACATGACTGTTCAACCGCCACTTGATTCAAGGCTATGCAGAGATAAAACCACTATGCTCCGATGATCTGCGCGAGACAATAAGGGTTGTAGTGCGCGAAGAACTTCGCCAAATGTTCCCGTCATGTCAGCCTCAAGTTTCATTATTTGCAGACACTGGGGTAGAAGTGCTGTGCCATTTGCGCCATTCAGCGCCAATTTGACCTGCTGCTTCAAGCTGCGCCTGAACGGCAATTTGTGTTTAGTCGGCAATTTGCGTTTAGCCGGCAATTTAGTCGAGTTTTATCATCGACCGAGCAACACGCATCTGCTACACTAAGGATGCAACCGCATCCACATCAAATTAATTCTGTCATCTTTATTGGTTCTATTTAATTAGTCACATCGTATTTCAGTTCATGCATGAATCTTGCTAAGGTGGCATTTGTGTGCATACCTCATTATGCTCTATATCTATATATGTTTGAACAGCAAAGCTGTTAGCCGAATCGTATAAACTAAAAAAAAACGGCTAAAAACCAGTTTCACCGGCAAAGCAATGACCGCACTAGCAAGAATTTGTAATGTTGTAATGCCAATGCCGCACGCGCTCCTTTGTATTTTTGCAACCACACCATTACTCGTGTAACGCTGCCTTGACCAAACCATGCCTGAATGACTGGGAACAATCTAGATAATTTTGGACCCTTCTGATGAGATTACGCGTACAACGTGTACATTAGAGTTCTGGATCTTACGCAGCCTCTAGCGATAGTGCTGGAATATTTGATGTCACATGTATAAATGCCGAGGCACTTTGCTGCTTGGTAGATTACGGACGGCCGATGCTTTTGTTTGCTGTTATCAGTCTACAGAGCGTACTGCTCATAGAGTGACGTTTAGTTTTCTGGGCATAGGTTCGCCCAAATGAAAAGCTCACTTGTGAAAACAGCGGCTGCTGCTTTCGTCAACATCACGACCGCGTGAAAATACGAATGCGGCAAGCTAATTCTTTTGGATCCAACATCGCGACACTCTACAAAACGCTGGTGTAAAAGAATAAGGGCGGCCGCTCCAAAAAAGAACGCTATTATCGCACAATATCTTCCCCTTGACAGCTCACCACGTAGAAGGGTTTACGAGCCGCGTGCTGATGTTTGCCGATAGTGCATGCGCCAGCTTATCGCAACCACGCCTTGAAATCAAAGCTCACCGCTGCTGCTGCTTGAGCACCCCCCCCTTTCCCGCCGGGTCTTTTTTTTATGCTTGTTCAAAACAGGCGGCGTGTTTTATCTCTGCTTGAGCATTCCACAACAGGTGTAACATGTGGCGGGATACTATCGCGTGCGCCGCCCTCCGAGCGAGCGACAGAAATCGGCTGCCTCGTTTAATCTCTGCTTGAGCAGCCTTCACCACCCCAGCTTGCGCAATCTTGCGCGCGGGTAGAACGTACGATGCGCGGGAAATGTTACCAACTTCCAGTTTACGTAGAACATAACGGCGATGGCGAAAACCCATCGGGTGTCCATATAGTTCATATCATAATAATAAATAAAATCACTTAATTGCCCGTCAATAGAGAGTTTTAGAATAGCACAACGCGAGCACTTGTGGTGTAGTCAATTTCACTGCGCATGTGTCGTAAAGCGAGCGGTCGTTCGCGTTCGCGGCCCACACGCAAAAAATCCAAAACAATGAGCGGCGTGTGCAGCCCGAAAACGCTGGTTTCAAGGCTATGGTGCCGCTCCGATCGTTATTGCAGTTTGCAGGAGGCCAAACTCTATTCTAAAACTCATATGCCCGCAACGCCTGGAAACGTTATTCTTGAACTCCCTAATGGTGCAGCGAGCCCATCTGAATTTCTTCATGGTTCTCATGTCGGCTGTAGCACTTGAATGACCGGAACATAAATTCTTTACACTAATCTTTATAGAGCCCGATTGGTTTAGTATGAAAATAGCTTTTCTTAGTTTATTTATAGCCTTCTAATTGACTTGCTGTTCATGTTGGATGCGGTGTTTTATTCACATCTTGAACATTGCCACATTTTAACATCAATTTTTTTTATTTGTCATTTTAACATCAACTTTTTTTCATTCGTTTTTCATTCATGATAGCTGTCCAGGGTGCTGCTTATGTTTTTCATTTGAGTTGCTGTGCTTTCAGCTATGATGTTATAAGATGTAATATATTCATTAACTTTGGGTAGGTCTGCTCACTTGATCAGCATTGAATGCTTAGTGAAAACCACTGAAATTTCTTGGTTTTATGAGAAATCAAAACTTCTAATTAACCGTGATGTGTGACCCCAAAATCTGCTTGAAAACTAAATTTTTATGCTCCAAAATACATCTTTTGGCGCACCAGAGCTGCTGCGAAACTCCCCTTTTACTGCTCAAAATCTGCTCCAAAACTGTAATATTCCTGCTACCAAGGCTGCTCAAAAAGATTGAAGCCCGCTTCCACCCCTACAGACATCATCAGAGGGGAAATACAGCAATCAATGGGTATCCCTGAGACAACGCAACCGCAACCTCAAGCCATGAGTTATGCTGCAGCTGCCCGACGCTACACTCCATGTCCACGTCAACACGCTGCGCTGCCACATTTCCGTCGCCAGTACTGCCAGATGGGACTACATGGTTTTGCCATCAACGCGCTTGGTTCACAGTGAAGAGAACGACCACGTGACATCGCCGAATATGTTGTCGGAACGCAGAGGACACCTTGATGATCTTCTCGTTCACCTTCACCCGGCCGCTACATGTCACCACATCGTCGTCAGTACACTGGCCCAAGCCGGGGCCAGTCGCCTGGCCCGTATTAGGGAAAAGTAAGGGTAGCAACCAATGGAGGTGCGGTTGCTGCACGACGAACTGCCGAAGATTCTCCGCCGCCACCACGACAAAACTTCAAAAGCCCGCCGTCACCTTAACGTAGCCTCGACGCCGAAACTTCGCGACCAGAAGAAGTCCTGATTACGCAACGTTGAAATAGTGGTGCAAACCGCTGTAGCCGCGATCTGACGCCGGGACCTAACCGCAACGCCAGGCTATGCACTAGCGACCTCGACATTCTCATTGATGGCCACAGCGTCACACCTCTCGTTGACATCGGAGCCGACTATTCCGCCATGAGAGAGACTTTCGCCGCGAAGTTGAAAAAAGTTAGGAGCACTTGGGATGGCCCTGAAACCCGCACAGCCAGAGGTGACTTAGTTACACCAGTGGGAATATGCGCAGCTAAAGTGACCATCAACAGCAGCATTTATCTCGCAAGTTTTGTCGTACTGCAGTGTTGCTCGAGAGATATGATTCAATTCTCGCTTCAACAAAATTTTTTCGCGCTCCATAAGCTTCATTGTAGCAGAGTTTGACTGTAGGGACATACACAGTCTTCTTCAAAGGGACTCACAACGGGCCAGAATGGGTATTGTATTCTGGTAGAAAGGAAAAGAGCCTGAATTATGGTGATAGCATACTTTTCATGATCTGAGTATATTTTTAAGTCACGCTCAAAAGTAACCAAAACCGGCCCATAGCGCAAGGGATATGAACCAGAGTTAGCAAGTCTGAATAACTTTGCTGTGATTATTTAAAGTGCAGAGGAATAAGGGCTTAAATTTCGAATATGTATGTTATTGTTCATTTTCATTTGTTTCTATGTGGCTTACAAGATAACATAACTAGAACAAGAAAGGTGCCGCTGCTTTCGTGGCCTCTGCAAGAAAACAGGTGTAGTTGCACATGTGCACAGCGTTTCCACAGTAATTCGATTCCCATCGTGTCCGGCGCGTTGGAAGAGGCACGCGAGCTTGTGAATGCGATCGCTGCCACATGCGAAATGCCGTAGACTTGCTGCTCTGTGTTTCCACTTCATGCGTGCTGCTGGTGGTGGCGATGATGATGGTTCTTCGGATTCGTCGCTACTGCTGTTGTCCGTCGAAGCATGTCGCTCTGGCACTACCTGATAAGGGTCTAAATTTTGCGCTCCCATGCGAGCCTAAATTCATTCCTCTAACTCACTCAAGTTGTCAAGTGATGACATATGGAAGCCACCCAACTGCAGCTGCGCGTGAACTACTGTTCGTGGACTGTTGATCGTGTAAATGTTTCATTTCCTTTTCAAAGACTTGGCTTAGCTTGACTTGGCTAAAGTCGAAAAAACTACCTGTGAACTGCTAAAAGTATTTGCATAAGAAACCCCGGGAAAGTTATGTAACTCTTATGAAACAATTTAGCATGCTAGAAAGCAGTGGTTGTAGGACAACAGGCTTAATTGACAAACATAAAATTTCCTGCTTGTACTTAGGGCTTTAATTCTCATCACTGCTGGCGTTACACTGGCGTATAATCGCTATTGTGATCACATCCACTGTTTCCACGAGCATGTCTCTTTAAGATTGCATATTCGTCGCAATTGGAAATATCTGATTTTACATATTCTTTGGTATTTTCTGCGTTACCATTCCGTGATTACAAGCTCTGATCGGTAAGCTTTACATTGCACTCCAGAAAATGGGTACCATAAATATTGGTTGTGGGACTCTTTATTATCTAATACATTGCATATTCGTCGCAATTGGAAATATCTGATTTTACATATTCTTTGGTATTTTCTGCGTTACCATTCCGTGATTACAAGCTCTGATCGGTAAGCGCCTGCTTATGACAAACCTCCATATAACGAATTCCTTATTATAGTGTAGTTTTTCTATTCTCCATCGTTACTCTATAGAAGCAAATGTATTTTCAACCTCTATGTAACAAAGTAACAGCGAGAGACATCCTTCACATAACCAATGTTCCTCACGTACAACCTAGGAATTTTACTCTGGATTGCGTATTTTCGCACGAGCATGCATATTCTGCGGGTGCCCTGCTGCCGCTTCGGCACGCACGGCACGCTTGTGGCCCAAGTGACTCCCAGGCGAGAGTGAGAGCTTGTTATTGCGCGCGGGTGTGCGCAAGGCAGACAGGCAGGCCTGCACCTGACGAACCATGGCCAGGCTAGACTACATCTGTGCGCGCTTCTTTTCTTACGGCCTTCTCACTGGTCACGAAAGCAATAGAAGGGTTTCCGAGTATGTTTTGCCACCTGTCGGCGGTAGAGGTGCTGCAACCCTGACCTTGCATTGCCTGCACCACGCACACGACACAGGAGTGCTGCTCGATGTGAAAGCACAGAATGGGGGTCCTCAACAGAGAAGGGGGAGGGGGGTGATTCAAGAAGTCAAACATTGAGGCAAGATCATCTTGTTTCAAAAATGAATGGTAATTATAAGATGGCTTGCCCCATATTGTAGGTTTGCATGTGCTCGTGGATAATACAAGCTCAAACTCAGTAAAAATAATGCAGAATAATTGGCTAATGAGGCATAATGCAGTAGGCATAAAGCACTGCACGATCAGAGAGGTAAGAACGTTGCACCTGTTCTGCAAGCAGGGAGCACCAAATACCTTTGACCCTTGGTCTCTTTGGAAAACAAGGTCGCTTACAGAAATGACGAGCATGCCTTCCCATTGCTAGCTATTTTCTATTTTTTTCTTTATTTTCCAAATACATTTGAAGTGGTTTTTCAGGGCTAAAAGTTGCAATCTGCAGCTTGACAGCTCTTTGAAACACGTATGTGAGTTGTATCTATAATCGTTAAAAATAACTGCGTATAGGAAAAAAGAAAGTAAGAAAAAAAAAGGACTCTTGCCGCTGAATAACTCCTACGAATGGCATGCCTTGAGAGTAGTGTAGTGCATTGTCAAGGTGTTAACACCACCCAGAAACAATAATTCAAGGAACCTAAAGCTTTTTTGCGTTCCATTGTACTGCAAGTCACATCCATGAAAAATGCGAAGAACGCAGATGCTTATGCTTGCAAGCCCCTTGCGCTGGAACTGAAACTCTCTAGTGCAAATCAGTTCCGCACTATTCTTCGAGTTCGTAAAAAAACGTGTTTAGAAAGAGAAACTGACAACATTCCAAATTTTTAGGAAGTAGGCTTCTTTTTTTTTTTTTTAAAGAAATCTATATGAATTCTTTTATGAATTAGTTTTACAAGGAGATTGTCAGCTTCCTTTTGTTTTGGCTGTAGTGCGGGTTCGCTTATAGCGTGGATATTAACAACTTCTGCAACTTAAGTTCTGTACTAAAAAATTTGTTTTCCCCCAAATTTTTTCTATTCCTGAAAGGAGGCCTCTCAAGTGGCAAAGGACAGTACCTGTTGTGCATTGTCCAGATCTTTCATGTGGTTAATATAGATGTCACCCAGAAGAATGAGTCCCTTAACGTGGTCTGGGTGAGACTGAAAAGAGAGTACGATGAGCAAGCAGACTTGCAGGTGTTTGCTGCAGGAACATGACTGGCAATAAACGCTGAAATTTTCACAAAATGCCAACTATTTGGGCAACCTTAATTTGAGGACATTTCGTGTGAGCATCACAGAACATGAATATATTAAAATAGCCTCCAAGTGTTTTAACGGTGTCTGTCATTTCCATAGCATTTCCTTTTAAAGCAAGAGTATAGCACTGAGAGAAAGAGGCTGATTTTTCGCTCTGAAAAATGTAGGTTTAGTTCTTACTAGAATTAATAACTCAGTCAATCAGTAAAATCTTGAGGAGCTTAAGCTGCACTGGTACATACATTTTTTTCCCATTTGTAGTAACTCGATTTCTCTAGGAACCAATTACATGTAATTGATTGCCAATTGGTTGCTAACATGTAATTGGTTGCTAATTGGTTACATGTAACTGTGCGCACCCAAATCTGAGCACACGGGCCTACAACGTTTCCGCCTCCATTGGAAATGCAGCCGCCGCAGCCGGGATTCGAACCCGTTGCCCCGCCACGATGGTCTAGTGGCTGTCGCAGGATCAAATCCCGGCTGTGGCGGCTGCATTTCCGGTGGAGGTGGAAATGTTGTAGGCCCGTGTACTCAGATTTGGGTGCACGTTAAAGAACACCAGGTGGTCGAAATTTCCAGAGCCCTCCACTACGGCGTCTCATAATCATATGGTGGTTTTGGGACGTTAAACCATACACATCTATGGGATTCGAACCCGTGACTTGCGGGTCAGCAGCCAAGTACCTTAGCCACTAGACCACCGGGGCGGGGCAGACATACCTTGCTGCCTCAAAGCATATGCTGGGGAACTTGACCGCCACCGCTGCATTTTGAGCATTATGACTGCACAAATTTACATGCAGTCTGACAAGGATAACCAGACATGATGAGATATGGCTGGACATAAATCTGCATCAGGAATCAAATTCTCCCAATGACCACAACATAACCTTCTGTTTTGCATTTGCATAGTCAAAAAGGCAAAAGGAACACACTTTTTTCAGCTAGCTGAAGCACATGATTAGAAGTTTATTACAGTCTTTTTTGTGAGATATGCTGCATTTTTCACCTCACTGATGCAACAAAATTTTTAAAGGGTCCTTATGGACATTAGTATTTCAAAAAACACTAAATGACAACGAAGTGGAGTAAATAAACTTCATATATACCAATAAATTCACAAGCACAGAGCTATAAATACACCATATGATATGAGCTCAAATGATGATCAAGCAACATCATAAAGAACAATATAACTTGGTGAAATTAAGGTACTACAAAAGGAGTTTGTAATGTACTACAAATGTATATGTTCACAACCAGTGAAGAGATGTATAAATATTTGCGACAAGTTATGGAAGGGATGCAATTATATGAGTTTTTAAGTTGTGTCACGAACAAGTGAAGAGATAGCACTATCTTTAGATTAGTAATAAGGCTATTCTGAATTAGTTTCTCTAAATTCAGAAGTTTCACGTTTGCCATACGTTTGCCATTTTAAGCACCCCCCTTCCTCCCCCCAATTCTAAGTGCCCCACATGTTTTCACTAGAAGTATCTTTAAAAAAAGCTTGCTGGCACCTTTTTTTTTTTTTTAATGTGAAGCATTTCTTAGGGAACCTTGGCACCTTTCACCATATCTGTCTACCTAACTGCCTACGTCTTTTAGCTCTCCTGGCTGTTTCGATTATGGGGTATATACCAAATTGATACGGTATAACATAGCTGTGTGATGAGCATAAGTGACTAGTGATAACATGAAAATCATGTCACGTCAAAGCAGTTACAGTGCTAAAAGCAGCGTCTCCGACTTAAAAAGCAATGAATGGTGCCGGTGCCGACACGATGCCCACCAAGGTTATTTCTTCCGAGCGCATATCCTGTGGCTGTTCGGTAAGTGAACTGTTTTATATATTTGTTAGTCAGTAGAAATTGCTTTTCGTATGTTTCTAATTCGTGTATTTGCCAGCCATCAAAGTGGTTCCCCACGAGGAGTGTTTGGCCACTTTATTTGTTTCAGTAGTTTTTCCACTCTACAGTACAACAGTTTTGAACATTGTGTGGGCTGTTTGCATATATAGACAATGACATAAATGCATGTTATTGACTAGCACATTGTTTTCGTGGGAATTCAAAGAGACTAAATTATGTGATGTCTTCGTTGAATCATAATAGTACACCTCAGGAATGAGGAGGAAGCTAAGATTATTGCAAACAAAAATCCTGTGCAACTCTCCCATCATTAATTAGCATTCATGCTCACTGAACCCCATTCTGTAGCTTGCATGATTGCAGTAGAGAGGCGCTTATTTCGTGAAGCTTTTAGTGTGACTCCCGAAGCTCAGTTGCTGGGATCAGTTTGGTGCTAGTGCCATTTCACCTTGCCCACAAGTGTCCAAAGTCCACCTAAATGACTGAGGTTTTGCTTTTGGGACACAAGCATAATCAAATCCACTGCACAGATGTGACAAAATATTCGTTCCTGCTGTATGAAGTTGTTACCCGCTGCGAGCTTACCGGAATTTCGCTTATGCCGGTTCTATATTTTTTTAATGCATCATTTTTTTATTAGCACTTATAAAAAATTTCTTTCTTTCTTCCTGGTATTTTATATCTGTTTTTCTTTTCATGCACTACCTGGAGAAGTGATGCAGTGGCATACCATCGAAAAGAAAGAACAGCATGCTTGGAAAGCTTGTTTCGGGGAAGATTGCCGATTTGATGAAATCATTTTTCTACTAATTAAAAATATAATACAGGTCTCATTTTGAATGGACCGTTTCCGCTTTATAGAGGAGCTGCTATGTTGCAGTCCTCAAATGCCCTATATTTTTATTCCAAAGCTAAGAGTTCTCAACTAAGGATTAGGCTGCGATAGAGTTCTAATACACAAATACAGCACTAATAGACATTTAGAATGCCAATAGACATATACAGGACCAATACGCCAATTCACCAATTCGTAATAGGCTAACAGAGCACCAATAGACAAATACACCAATAGACAAATAGAGGTCTAATAGACCATAATGCCGCTTGTAAACCCATAGGATACCAATAGACCAATATAAGTTCAATAATAATCGGATGGGCTATTGGTTTTTCTATAGGTGATTTTTGCTAGGCTACCTCTCCCAGCAGCATACACTACTGTCTGCCGGGCGCCAGTCACGCTAGCCATCGCCGAGGCGATTTTCATCGCCGCCCCAGCAGTATTCTACCACATGGTCTCCCAGCACCCGCTGGGGAAACTAACCGAAGCAACCTCTGGGGGCGTGGTCGCTGACTGTCGAAGTGCTGAAGACCTCTTATTGACGCAGAGCCGCACAAAAACTGATGCGACATCACATGCTGCTGCAATGGCTGGCTTTCATTCGACAAATTAGCGACAAGTGATGGTTGCGCAGTTGCTACGCAACCATCAGCCAGTGGGAAACTGGCGACAGAGCTGAGAAAAGTAATCCCATCGTGGCATAACTCGCAGATTCGAATGACTGGAGGTCACGTCGTTACCCCTCTGGGCACCTGGACAACTAGAGCTCAGATTTAAGGGTATATATTTGTAGCAAGCTGCCTTGTTTTATGCAAATGCTTCCGTGATGTCATTCTGGGAGTTGATTTTCTACAGGAGAATGGTGCTATTATAGATCTGCAAGAGCGCCACGTCACATTCTCAGCGCCACGTCACATTCTCAGCCCCACGAGCAATAGACTTGCAGAATGATGAAAGGCGTGTCGACGTACATGTTTCTCAACACAGCATGATGCTTCCTCCACGAGCAAGTGTACTACTAATCAATGTCACATGCTGTGGTTTGGGCAATGGCAAAGGGGTGGCCAAAACAAAATGTAGAACACTTCCTGAAGCAAGGCATTTGTATAGCTAGAAGTGTAATACACCTTCGTGGTGGTCAATCTGAATTGCTCGTTACCAACTTTAGCAACGAGCATCCACACCTTTTCCCTGGCAGTCGGATAGCTTTTGCCCACGAAGTAGCAAACATCACCAACTGTCTCACGTCAGAACTAGTGGATACCACAGACACTTCAATCAGTAATATTGAGACAATCCTGATCTGTCCACCGATAACCAGACTGCGCTGTGAGCGCTCCTGTTTGATCGAGTTCAGGTCTTGCTTCGCAAGTTCCTCAAAGATCCGCCAGACATCTAACACTCAACACAGGATCATCACGTTTGAGGAAGCATGCCTGATACACCAGCACCCTTACTGCATGTCGGCTAAACAACGTAAAGCGATACGTATGCAAGTTTGCGAGATGCGTGACGATGGCGTTATTGAACCATCTAACAGCTTGCCGTCTCTCCAGTCATCCTTTTCAAAAAAAAAAAAGAACGGGTCACTACGCTTCTGCATCGACTACTGGAAGCGTAACAACGTGACCAATAAGGACGTTTACCCGCTGCCGCGTATTGACGATTTGCTGGATAGCCTTCGTCATGCCCATTATTCCTCTTCTCTGTATCTAAAAAGTGCGTACTGGGTAAATCGAGGTAGATCAGCGAGACCACTAGAAAAGAGCCTTCGTGACTCCAGACAGCCTCTACCAATTTCGAGTACTTCTTTTTGGTTTGTGTTCAGCACTGGCAACTTTTCAGCGAATGATGGACACTGCCCTCAGATGGCTGAAGCGGCGGACTTGTCTTGTCTACCTTGATGATATGATGGTCTTTTCTGCCATGTTTGAGCAGCACCCTCACCGCTTATGCAGCGTGCTGGAGGCTATCGGATTAGCAGAGCTCACACTAAAGCCACAGAAGTACCACTTTTGTTATGAGAAACTCAAATTTCTTGGGCATGTAGTTAGCGCCAAAGAGGTTCGTCCCGATCCAGACAAACTTGCACCTGTTGTGGAATTTCCAGCTCCTGTCGATAAGGAGGCCATCCAGCACTTTCTTGGTTTGTGTGCCTCCTATTGAAGGTTAATTGACGTCTTTTCACAGATAGCAGAACTCCTCACTCGCCTCACAAAGAATGACACACTGTTTGTCTGAGAAAACGAGCAACAAGCAGCTTTTGATAAACTGCGACAGCGCATGCAATCAGCACCCGTTCTCGCTCATTTCGACGATGGTGCTGGCACGAAGGTGCATACTGAGGCTAGTAACATTGGTCTGAGGCTAGTAACATTCAGCGTTAAGATGACATCGAAAGAGTCAGAGCCCACGCCAGATGCTCCCTATCCTGTGTCGAGGTGAATTATTCCAGTATAGAGATAAAGCGCCTCGCAGTCGCGTGGGCAATTATGAAGTTTTACCCGTACCTTTATGGTCGGCCCTTCAATATATTGATGGACCACCACGCCCCCTCTTGGTTGGCAAGCCTGCTTGACCCTTCAGAATGACTTGCACCTTGGAGCTTGCGGTTGTAGGAATTTGACGTCCCAACGTTCATAAGTCCCGCCGTAAGCGTGAAGACGCGTACATACTGTCACGTGCACCCCTTCATCTCGTCAGTCAAGAAGCAGAGGATGATGGTTTCCTGGGCGTCATTAACTCAGACTTGAGCAGACGGCAGGGAAATGACGCAGAAATTTGTCCAATCATCGACCACTTAGAGGGCCAGGATGCAATCATACCACGTCTTTTATCCTCCTCGTTGACGTCGTTCTGCCTGCGATACAGTGTGCTGCACAAGAAGACCACCCGTTCGAACGACTATGCTTACCTCCTGGTGATTCCTCGAGACATGCGAGACGGCGTCCTCTTCATTTGCCATGATGAACCTACATATGGTCATCTGGCCTACTCACAGACAGTTGCCAGAGTGAGTGAGAGATACTATTGGCTCCAATTTTCAGCAAGCGTTAAGAAGTATGTCAAGGGCTGTAGGAATTGCCAGCACCGAAAGCAACCATCCATTAAGCCAGCTGGTTTTCTTCAGCCCATTGAAGCACCTTGCATTCTGTTCGACCAAGTCGGCATGGACATTCTCGGGCCATTTCCCATGTCTGCGGACAGCAACATAAGGGTGATCATCTTGATCGACTATTTGACACGCTATGCTGAGATGCAGGCTATCCCATGAGCCAAGGCTTCTGAGATAGTGAAATTTTTCATGCTGCACATTGTGTTATGTCATGGTGCTCCCTCCAGTATAATAACGAACAGAGGGACGGCATTCAGGACGCAGCTTATGGACAAAGTTTTCAAACTAAGCAACACCAGACACCGAAAGACAACTGCATACGACCTGCAAACCAACGACCTTACCGAGCGACTGAATAAGACCCTCGCAGACATGATCACAAAGTACATCAACGTAGAGGACAAAACGTGGGACCAGATCTTGCCTTACATGACCTTCGCGTATAATACTGCCGTGCAAAAGACCATGCAATTCATGCAATTTCATCTCCTTAAAGGCCGCGAAATGCAGACTGCTGGACTCTATGCTACCGTGTCAAGAAGACGACGCGTTGGCAACCCACGCCGAAAAATTTAGAGAGCTGCTGAGGAAGCTCGACAGCTCGCGGGACTGCACATCGGCCAGCAACAGCAGGCAGACGCACGACGCTGTAACCCCACCACAAAAAAGTGTTGTACCCCCCCCCCCCCCCCCCCCAAAAAAAAAACAAGTTTGGGTGTTGACGCCCATTCGCCACCATGGCCTTAGTGAAAAGTTAGTGAGCCGGTATTTTAGCCCATTTAAGGGTTACGCCGCGTCAGTGACGTGAACTGCGAAGTGGTCCAGGACTCAACACTGCAGGCAGGAACCAAGACATAATCGAGGCCAGACGTTGTTCATGTTGTGTGCATGAAACCATTCAGTGCGTGTTGTTCGTAACTTCTTTTTTGTTCACCGCTTTTTGTGCTTTTTATTTACTTTTGTGAACGTGTTTGTTCGTTTATTGACGTTTCCTATACAGTCGAGCCTGCTTATAACGAACCTGAGCCTGACACAGCATCTGTTCGCTACATCCTGAAGCTTGTAATATATTGCCACAGAGATTGCTCCTACTGATTATTTTACAAAGAGGAATAACAGGACGCTATGTGAGAGTCTACAGTGCCTCGCAACTAACGAGACGCTATGTGAGCGTCTACAGTGCCTCGCAACCAATGAGACGCTATGTGGGCGTCTACAGTGTCTTGCGCCTGCTCACGCATCTTGGGCAGAGCAGCGCATGCCGCTGGTGTACGAGCACAAGCCGGGAAGACTGACGGAGTTTTTGTTCAGAAAGGGACATGTAGGCGGAACGCTTTTAGCCGACTCTTCTTTGTGACATAGCTACTTTTCTGGGCACAAGTTTGCCCTCAAAAAATCATTGTGTGTGTTCCCCCTCTTGTATTACGTGACATTCTGGTGGAGGTGGGGGTATGATTGGAAGTCCCCTTGGCGCAAGAGAAAGAAGCCCTGACCCCCAGCGATTGGAGCCTGGCGAACTTACTCCAGTACACCAGCGTTCAAATCGCCGCCTCCGAGGGGAGTCACCTGAATTCGGACCACTCCTCACTACTCCAGTAACAAGGGCAGCGGTAACCGCCAATTTCAGAGAAATGGCCCAACCAGCTTCAACATCTGAACTCATCGTGTCTCCCCCGTGCTTACCTGAACCCTTCCACGGTGACGCGCACGAAGATGTGGAAGACTGGCTGGAGCATTTCGAGCGGGTCGCAAGGACCAATGCCTGGGATGAGGCGAGGAAATTGGGCCGCGTGTACTTTGCGATGGAGGATGGAGCGAGAATATGGTTTGAGAACCACGAAGGGGCAATAGCGACGTGGGAAGACTTTCGGCAGCAGTTGCTAGCTGCGTATGCTAGCACGGATTCCAGAGAAAGGGCAGAAAATGCCCTTCAATCAAGAAACCAATGCACGAATGAGAGTGTCAGCATGTATATCGAGAACATGTCCCGCCTCTTCAAACGAGTCGATCCGAACATGACCGAAGAAAAAAAAGTGCGCCATTTGATGCGTGGAGTCAAACAGGACTTATTTGCAGGCCTGGTTCACAATCCTCCTCGTACCGTTGCTGAATTCCGCATAGAAGCCACGACCATAGAAAGAGCCCTGCAGTAGCGTGCCCATCACTACAATCGGGATGCTGGTAGTGAGCCCGCAGGCGTCCTTTCGGCAAAGCGAGACAGCAGCAACGAGACGCTGAGGGAGCTGGTGCGTTCCATCGTCAAAGAGGAGCTTCGCAACATTCTCCAACCGCAAGTCATGCCGACAGTTTGATCCCTCACATCCGTCATCCGTGATGAAGTTCGGCACGCCATTCTTCAGCCGGAACCAGAAGTGCAACCTCTTCAACTTCAACAACCCCTGCAAGAACGCCATGTATCAACGTATGCAGACGCTTTACGCCAACCTGCCGTCCACAATGCCTCGTTCGCGACTCCCAGTGCCCGCCAGTCAGCTTCGACCAGCCCACCTTTTCTTGGAGAGCAGAGACCACGGAAAAGCGATGTGTGGCGCACATCTGACAGGACACCGCTCTGTTCTCACTGCGGAGAAGCTGGACATCTTTACCGGCACTGTCCATACCGAAGGGTCGGTCTGCGTGGGTTTTCTGTGTATGCTCCATGCCCGCGTAATGATGAAAGGCCTATAGAAATAGAGGAGTACCTTTCAAGGCACGGATCTCCAGCTGCTAGCTTCCAGCACCAGCCAAGGTCACCAGCACCAAATCGTTATCGATCGCCGAGTCCGCGACGTTCAAGTTCACCCCCAAATTCACGAAACCATCGATCAACGAGCCCGCGTCAGGAAAACTGAAGCCAGTGACCTGGGGAGGCAAGGCCGCTGATGTCCGACAGAGCAAAGATCCTCCGTCAAGGCCCCATCGAAGCAGCGACGAGCAGAAAATGACGACGAATATAAGTAAAGAAAAAATTTCTTCAGACTTGCGTGTTACTATGGACAGGCGGGAATTTAACGTATTGGTTGATACTGGTGTTGATTATTCAGTCGTAAGCTATGCAATCGCAAAAGATTTGAAGAAAGTTTTGACGCCTTGGAGTGGACCAAAAATACGCATGGCTGGGGGCCATCTCATAACACCTCTGGGAAGATGCACCACCAGGATCAACATTCAGGATGCCACTTATGTCGCTGATTTCCTAGTTCTGCCAGAATGCTCGAGAGACGTAATGATCAGAATGGATTTTCTGCTAGATAACGGCGCCATAATAAACCTGCAGAATTCTAGTATTTCTTTTTCGACAAAGCTGGCCATAGACGAGGAGACGGGAAGTTCTGCGTTGTGTGGTATCGACGGCGACGTAGCCGTCCCACCACGATGCAGCGTCGTGATTGGCGTAAGGAATGACGCATTCGATGACTCTGAAGGAATAGCGGATGGCAATGTCGGGCTGCTGCTAAAGAAAGGTATTTGCATAGCTCGAGGCATTATTCGCTTACGTGGTGGGCTAGCCAACGTACTGCTCACTAATTTCGGAAATGAAATTCAGCATGTCGCAAAAGACACTGCCATTGCTTTTCTACACAGCTTTACTCAAGTTACCGACTTATGTGCCATTGCGTCAGAGCCGCCTACTTCGGAAACTACGCATGACCTTGGAACATACGTTTCAATCAGCCGAAGTCAATTGCCAGCCGTGAGGAAAATCCTGGAAGACCTGATAAATGAATTCGCAGAATGTTTTTCCACCTCATCAAAAGCACGTCGCACGCAGATCGTGAAGCACAGGATGATAACAGAGGAAAAAACCAGGCCAGTGTATCAACACCCTTACAGAGTTTCGCCGAAAGAACGAGAGGTTATAAAGAGCCAGGTGCAGGAGATGTTGCAGGATGATGTCATTCAGCCATCCAGCAGCCCGTGGGCATCGCCGATAGTTCTCGTGAGAAAAAAAAGACAACACGTTGAGATTCTGTGTTGACTACCGGAAACTAAACAGCGTAACCAAGCGGGATGTATACCCCTTACCGCGTATTGATGACACATTGGATCGCCTACGGCACGCCAGATATTTCTCTTCGCTTGACTTAAAAAGCGGATATTGGCAAATTGAAGTGGATGAAAGAGACCGTGAAAAGACCGCTTTCGTAACCCCGGATGGCTTGTACGAGTTTAAAGCACTACCTTTCGGCCTCTGTTGTGCGCCAGCGACATTCCAGCGCATGATGAACAGTGTCCTCACGGGGCTGAAGTGGCAGTCATGCCTAGTCTACTTGGACGATGTGGTATTTTCTGCGACGTTTGACCAACTCGTAGAGAGACTGCGGTCAGTGCTTCAGGCTATCCAGTCGGCCAGCTTGACAATCAAACCAGAAAAGTGCCAGTTTGGCTCCGACAAGCTTCGTTTTCTGGGACACGTAATCAGCGCGGAAGGTGTTGGCCCTGATCCTGACAAGACTGCGGCGGTCGCAGGATTCCGAAAGCCCAGAGACAAGAAAGAGGTGCGTCGATTTTTGGGCTTATGCGCTTACTACAGACGAATTGTAGAAAATTTCTCGAAAATTGCCGAACCTCTAAAAAAACTCACAAAAGACGAAGAATCATTCGCTTGGGGTGCAGAACAAGAAACAGCTTTCAACGAATTAAAGCAACGTTTGTGAAACCCGCCGATCCTTGCCCACTTCGACGAGACCGCTGACACGGAACTCCATACAGACGCAAGCAATATCGGTCTCGGCGCAATACTCGTACAATGGCAAAATGGAGAAGAAAAAGTGATAGCTTACGCCAGCCGAACCCTCTCAAAAGCCGAAAAAAACTATTCCGCGACAGAAAAAGAGTGTTTGGCAGTGGTATGGGCTGTCAGCAAGTTCAGACCATACCTCTACGGAAGGCCGTTCCGTGCCGTCAGCGACCACCACTCACTTTGCTGGCTGGCGAACTTCAAAGACCCGTCGGGACGTCTTGCCAGATGGAGCCTCCGATTGCAAAAATACGACATTACAATTGTATACCGGTGTGGGCGAAAACACAATGATGCCGATTGCTTATCACGATCGCCACTTGACTCTACTCCTTCAGAAGAAGACGACTCGACACTTCTCTGTGTGATGAAAGCCTCAGATATTGCGGAGCATCAACGAGCTGACGCAGAACTGCTCCCATTGATCGAACACCTCGAAGGGCGTGCCGGCCAGGTCCCACGTGTATTTAAGAGAACATTATCTTTATTCTGTCTCCGTGAAAATGTGCTATACAAAAGGAACTTCGGGCATAACAAAGAGAAGTTCTTACTCGTCGTTCCGTTAGCAATGAGACCCGAAATCCTAGAAGCTTGTCATGATCAACCATCGTCTGGTCACTTGGGTGTCAGCCGGACATTTGCCAGAATTCATCAGAAGTATTACTGACCCAAGCTGCTGGCGTCCGTGCAGCAATATGTGAAGACAGGTCGCGAATGTCAAAGGCGCAAAAGACCACCACTGAAGACGGCCGGCCTGCTCCAGCCCATAGAACCGCCTGATACACCATTTGAACAAGTTGGAATGGATCTTCTTGGGCCCTTCCCAATGTCATCAACTGGCAAGAAGTGGATCGTAGTCGCCACCGACTACTTAACGCAGTATGCTGAAACCGGCTGCCTTGAGCGAGGAACGGCAGCTGAAGTAGCCAAGTTTTTCGTGCACAGCATAGTTCTTCGACACGGTGCCCCAAAGGTAGTAATCACCGTCCAAGGAGCAGTCTTCACGTCAGAGTTGATACAATGTTTGATGATAATGACGAACACCAGCCATAGGAAAAGCATTGCGTACCATCCCCAAACGAATGGGTTAACGGAACGCCTAAATCGCATGATCGCTGACGTACTGTCGATGTACGTGGACTTGGAGCATAAAACGTGGGATGAAATCCTGCTTCACGCAACGTTCGCCTATAATACGGCCCTCCAAGAGACCACCCGCGTCACCCCATTTCAGCTTCTCTATGGTCGCATAGTCAATTCAACTCTCGACGCCATGCTCCCAGTCGACAATGACCACTACGAGCCATCTGACATTGACGAATTTCTGCAGAAAGCTGAAGAAGCACGCCAGTTGGAAAGGCACCAAATACGTTAACAACAGTTCAAAGATGCAGACTACTACAACCTGCGCCGCAGGGGAGTCAAGTATCAACCAGGTGATCAAGTATGAATCTGGACACCAATACGACGCCGTGGCTGTCAGAAAAGCTCCTTCGACGGTACTTTGGTCCATACAAGGTCCTTCGCCGGCTAAGTGACCTAACCTATGAAGTAATCCCCGACGGACAAGAGCGCTCGAAACGGCAAAACCATGCGGAGGTCGTCCACGTTGTCCGCATGAAGCCATACCACGAAAGAGAATGAAACATCTACCCCCTTGACTATTAACCTTCCGAATTCACGCATCGAGACGATGCGAATTTCGGAGGGGGAGTAATGCTAGAGAGATTGCTCCTACTAATTATTTTACAAAGAGGACCAACGGGACGCTATGTGAGCGTCCACAGAGCCTCGCAACTAACGAGACGCTATGTGACCGTCTACAGTGCCTCGCAACCAACGAGACGCTATGTGGGCGTCTACTGTGTCTCGCGCCTGCTCACGCATCTTGGGCAGAGCAGCACATGCCTCTGGTGTACGAGCACGAGCCGGGAAGACTGACAGAGCAGTTGTTCAGAAAGGGACACGTAGGCGGAACGCCTTTAGCAGACTTTTCTTTGTGACATAGCTACTTTTCTGGGCACAAGTTCGCCCTCAATAAATCATTGTGTGTGTTCCTCCTCTTGTATTATGTGACAATATGAAATACAGCTTTCAAAAAAGTTGCGAGTGAAAACACAAAATATTTTGCCCAAAAAAGTCCGTGATGCACGTGTTTCGAACAGCAGGAGCGATAGGGGCAGTCTGGAGTTATTTCAAACGGCAGCATGCTCTTCGCTGAGGCCCGTGGCATAAGCTGCATGAGGCACTGGCTCCAAAGTTTCATCATTCTCGCAATTCGATTCCTCCCAATCGCTCTTGCCGCGTACTTAATTCACAATGCCCTAATCTGTGCACGATTCTGCGGTGCCGGAATCATCATCGGCCGTAATTAAACTATCGCAACAAATGTCCCACCTGCTCTGCCAGGTTGGAGTCGTCGACGCGCTGCCACAAATCCCCGCTGCAGTGGTCCTGTTCGGAAGCTTCAGGCCCGATGTCGACGAAGTCGGCCTCACGAAAACAGTTTTGCGTGCATGTAGCCATCACCGCCGCCCATTAAATATTCACGATCTCCACAGCTGAATACTGTGACGCCCGAAGCAGCAAGTTGGCGGCCAGGTGGTCAACAGCTATGAGCAAGCGCTCCGCAACGTGGCACCTAACACGCGGGTTACGCCCAAGCCAAGCGGTCACACTTTTGACGTTTCGTTGAGTGGCAGGAAAAAGCGTGCGAAGCCTCCCGTCCAACACCCTGACCACACACGCAACACACATGCCAGAACACGCGATGTTGGGTTCTGGCGTGAGTGGGGCGCATAGGCAGGGTCAGCGTTCAACAATAAGAATCTATGGGCACCTCGCCGATGCCTCATCCGTGGTCAAAAAAGGTTTCCCGGGAATTCGGCAGAGCGCCCACTCTGTTCGCTGCAACCGATCGGCGGCGCTCGGAGACGTTCGTTGTAAGTGCGATTTTGTGTCATTGAAACAATGTATATTTTCACGGTCACGCGGATATTGTTTGTTTTAAGCGAAAGTTTGTTTTAAGTGGGGCCGTTATATGTGAGCTCGACTATATTGTCACGCTCTATGATTTCTAATTTTCCTTTATCTGAGTTTTCTATTTTTTTTTTCATGCGCCTATGTTGTAGCGTCGCGCTGGTGCTATGTCTTTTTCTTTCTCTCTTTTAGTACTTTTTCTTTTCGAAAGGGGGGAATAATGCCACCTGCACCTAGTAGATTGAGGGCAAGATCGGCTCTCGCCCTGAGGGAAAAAAGATCTCGTGCATCTTCTCAGCTCGAGAGCCAGCCGCAACGAACGCATGTTTCAGGAGCTAGCTACTTGGAGGCTTAATAAATCGCCAAGAAGTTATAAAGCCTCGTGACATTATACACACAAGCGAAATTAAAATTGTTCGAAGGGAAAGATTACAGAACCTTACCTTGAGCCTGGCTAGCACTACGACTTGCACAGAAAACAAGCATATGTGAAAAAAAAGTTACACACGTAATGCAACAAATTTCCAAAAGCACTTGCTTATTTAAACTAAGATATACTCCGTGCTCAGAGAAACTTGAATATTGATCAGAATGCACACAAGCTAAATATTAGCGTGCTCACTGAGGAGAATTAGGTCATCACGAGCTAATTGATTAGAAAAATACTGCCGTAGTGTCTGTTACCTTCTTTCAAATGCACGTCTCTGTTTTGCGCTGTTCTCCATCACGCGTCATTCTCATCCTTCAGGAACTGACAGAGCGATATGTTATCGTCTTTACACTGCGAATGCACACATTGCCGCATGCTGGAATGGTATTTGGACACTGCTTTCTTCTTTTTCGGGCCAGCGAGTGCGACACAGAAAAAAAAAAAAGAAACTATGCGGCAGCTTCTCAACACACCCAACGTGGTTAACATGTCTCCTTTCAAGGATGACCCTATTAGTGCGGATAGCAGGCGCGGCTGCTGGGTGATGGGCGCTCACTTGGAGCCGCGAATTGCCTGAGATCGCCTGAATAAGTATTGCCTGAGCAATACTTATTCCTGTGTATTCCATCTGTGTTGCAACAAAGCCAAGGATTTTGTTACCAATAGTACGAGCAAGCATGTGGCAAAAATAGCCATCAGACAGAAACTAAGAAAAAAAACTTTTTCGGATATGAGGGTGGTTGACTCTTTTCTTGGTCGAACGTTGGCTGCGGTCCTCAACTAAGAATTTGAACCTGTCCTGCGAAGTGGAAACCACACAACCATTGCAATTTATCAGTACTAACACATAGAGCAGAGACTAAGAAAAACAAGCTTTGATTGATTGATATCTGAGCTTTAACGTCTTAAAACCACCATATGATTATGAGAGATGCCGTAGTGGAGGGCTCCAGAAATTTTGACCACCTGGGATTCTTTTAACGTGCACCCTAAGAAAAATAAGCTGGGGGTGATGTTAAAAATATGCAGCATATTGTTACGTGAGTGTGATTGTGAAAAAAAGCTTCAACAGGGTTGTCGAATATGCAATTTGGGCTAATCTCTGCCCAGAAAATAAAAGGCCAAACCATAAGCCATTCAAGCTGTGCACTGATAGCGGTGACAGCAGCATCCGTCATCCTGTAAACTGGTCAGCAGGAAGACACGTTGGCATTTTCACATGTGGCTTCGAACATTTTTTTCAATCAATCAATCAATCAATCAATCAATCAATGTTTCTTTATTAGCATCAGAAGTGTACATTGTGAGTAAGTATGCAGGAGGAGGTCCCAAGGTAGTAAACCGCAGGCGGGACCTCCTATGTTATTACAATGAAAAAGCTAAAATATGAATATTCGCTATTTTTGGCATCATGGGCAAAGTGCACTGACCTGAAGAAGCTTTTGAAGGTATGGAACAGCCTCCAGTGGCCGGTTTGAGTCCGTCAGCAAGAGGGCAAGGTTGAACAAGGCACTACGGAAGTCTTCCTTCACCTGTCAATTTCAATCAAATGGCATTCAAAGTAATAAATAAAACAAGCTGCTATAAGCGGTATGAACAACGGTACAAAAAAAAAAAGCCTAAACAACTGGCCACTCCAATCACACTAATGTTTCAGAGGATGTATAGGGCAAGCTGGTATGGCCTGATCTTTAGCATAATATAGGCAGAGACCAAGAGAGAATTAGGACAAGTTCTTGCTGTTTAGCCCTTCTGTCTTGTGTCATATTGCCGGGCTATAAGGCTAAAGATCTTTAAGGGGAAATGCGAGTGAAAAACCGCAAGTTCTTACCAAAATTACGTATTAGTTGTTTTTATTTACTTTTACAAGCTTGGTTTTTCTATACTTTCATGATAAAAGCTGTGAAGATTGTAATTAAATTCCAAGTAGGTTAAGATTGCTGTTAAAGAGCACAAAGGGACTGCTAAAAACTAAAAAGAGCTCATTGTTTGGAATCCCCTGAAAATTGTCACCAGAGTGCTTGCTGTTGTATTTCGCATTTAGAGTTCCCTAAAGCCACATGCTCAAAATAACCATGATTGCCAAGCACTTATGATCGAAGAAATCATCTTAAAAAACGTTTCTTTTCTGCATATATGAGCATTCACTCATACTTTTGAAGTCCATTTTTCCCAAGATCCAATTTTGGGCCACTTCTTGAGTTGGCCATCATGTTGTTGATAGTTCTGATAGTCGGACTGATATGAAATTTGGCTCGCATATTCTTTGACATGTTAAAGGTGCAAGTTTCTACCTTGAAAGTCAATATCTCTAATATAATAATTATTATTATTACAAACCGAAAGTAAGCAAATACATGGGCTGAGGATTCTAAGAATTCTCACAATTAATTTCCTCTTGATGCCGGTTATAACGAACCTCAGCGTGACGGGGCATCTGTTTGCTGTATCCCCAAGTTTGTTACAAGTGAAAACAAAACAAAAAAACCCCGAAAAAGTCCATGATGCACGTGTTTCGAACACCAGAAGTGATAAGGATGGCCTCGAGTTCATTTAAAGTGGCAGCGTGCTTGTCACCGAGGCCCGAGGCACATACAAGCAGCCTGAGCATATTAATGTAACACACTTGTGAGCACTGGCTTCAAAGTTTTGCCATTCTCTCCATCTGATTCCTGCAAATCGCTCTTGCCATGCACTTCATTAGTTTTTTAGCAAGTTTTGGAAATACGGTACGCAAATACGGTACGGTATTACTACAGGTGTGTGCCTAGGCGGTTTCGACCGGCGGCAGCGTGGGAATCAATCCGAGTCGGTGCACCTCAAGTAAAATTATCGGTGGCGGCGCATGGCTACTTTTCGTTGGCGGCAGTAGCACCAGCAACGTGGACACCAAAACTACAAGTTCAAGTAAGCTATTTTACAGCGTTTTCTTTGCTTTATTAGCTAGAATTGTGAATTTTCAACACTAACAGCAGAAAATGACATATGAGATTACTAGAACTGGTAAACGTTTTATAAATGCTTTTTTTTTAGCAAGCGTATCGAAAACTTAAAAAAAAAATCGGAAGCTACTTATCTCAAGTTATGTACAGTATATTATTATAATCCAGAAATGTTTTGACCACCGTGTTAGCGACCGTGGAAATGACTTTACCGCGGCCGGGATCGAACATGCATTAGAACACCATGCAACTGTGGTACATGGCTATGTTGAAGGTGTGTTTATTGCTTCTACAAATCTGCATCCCTTCTTTTTGTTTGGTACCATGTTTGCATATGCTTGACAAGATTTATGGCAGTAAGCTGCTGGCACATCGTTTGAAAGAACTACGAACCAAGCCTAGTAGGACACGTGCGCAAAACAGGATACACGAACACAAGTGTGGACTATAGCAACAGTTTAATGAAGCAACATAATTCGAAAACAAAACCAAGACACACATGCACTGCAAGTGACGCAGCTCGTACATATGAAAACAGTGCGCATATCAGAATCAGGTAATAATTAAGTCCCATCATGCCCATGTGCCGTAAAAACCATACCGATATAATGCAGGACATGATACATTCTAGTTTCATTTTTCTAAAAAGATGATTAGCCTGTCTTCTGATAACGCCTGGTCAAGAACATGTTTTTTTTCTTTAGATTTGATATGCTTCAGTTAATTGCCTCTCAGACTTCATGGAATTTCATGTGCTTCCACCGATTCCCTCTAGCATATATTTCATTGCTGAGTATCATGAAAAAAGGGAACGGGTGAGCAAACGCACACTCTGTAGTCGATCAGGCGAGTCTCCTCCTGCTGATGCGACGCACGTTTCATGCTATTTGAGCGTCCCGCTTGGCCTATGCTCACTACCACAACACAATGAATAGCTATATCGTCCCTGACCTTTCTTTTTTCTCTCTTTTACCACAAGGAAATCGTATGCAATACATATGACACCCCAAAAAATAATGAGCCTTTAATTTACACTTCTATGCTGATATTTACGAGTAATTTGATTAATCGATTACATAGCTAGTAGTAAAACTGCTCCTTAATTACAAAATTGCCAAAGTACTGCATGGTGCCGAAAATTTGGCCACTTTTTTTCACACTGCCGGAAATCGTGTACTTCCACTTGCCTACTGCACCCACTTTCAAGGGTATACGTGAAGTGCCATCTGTTTGTTCGTTTAACTTCTTCATTTTCGTTTAGAATCAACACGGCAGCCTTTCAACGTAGGTCCAGGTCCTCCAAGCGGCACCTAATCCCCGCCGTGATCAGTAGATATGCATGGCCCCCCAAAAATGCACCTCACCTTCTTTCTACTGAGGGTCTTCCGAGCAAAAAAAAAGGGGGGGGGGGGGGGGCGAACCAGACGATTACTGATGGTGGAGCAAAGCATGGGCACGTCCTTGAGGCTGCACCTAAACACTGCAGGTCATCAACAAGTATTTTTGACTTCCTCGCAACAGCATCCGACTCGGCTGATTCTCACATCCAGTCCAGAGAAACGATCTCCCGCAGAGTTTCGGTTACTGGACTATGTGGCACCAGCACATGCACGACATCGAGCAGCCTAATACCCAACGCAGCCGCTTCCTATGGTACAAGTCCATGTCGACGGAATCGGCGAGCTCACGGCAGTTGTACAAACAGGAGCTCCACGTACCGCACTACATTGACGTCATGCCCTGGTCACCTTCCAGCCTTAGTCCGATGCATCCTTGCACGGCCTCGGCAGGGGCGTGTTGCCAATCAGTGCACTGGATCTGTAGATACACACTGAAGCTCCGAGCAAGTTCCTCGCCGCCATTCCTGTCCTGGAAAACTTGCATGTGAAGATGGTTTTGGGAGCTGATTACCTCTTGTCAGGTGAAATTCAGCTCACCATAGATGGTGGCCGATTGAAGCTCCATTGCTTGACACCGAGCATTCTTTCGTCTCTGAAATTCGCAGTTGAACAACCGCAGTCACAGGCATCCAGCAACAAGAGGACCCTCAGTGACCAGCCAGATAGAGACCTGTCTCCATCGCAACTGTCGTTGGTCGAGTGCTTCTCTCAATAAATCCATGGCTGCCGACGACACACTCATGAAAGACATGCCTATTTTGACGAAATCTGCCCACCGCACCTTGAGCGATACAAGCGATGCACCACAAACGGATGAAGCCAGCATCAGTACTTCCCGAATACCGGCATGTGGCTCAGCTAGCGATGACGGGAAGTACGTTAGACTTCCAGCATACCAGTTGAGCGCCATGCCGATCACAATGAGGCAGTCTGTATTAACGAGAAATCCACCGTGAATCGGCTAGACGGCAATCAGCTCGCACGAAGCAGCAAGGTGATGCCTTTATGCAGTTCTGGGGAACGTAGCTGGGTGTACAGCAAAGTTGGCGTTAACAAGTATGGACGCAGGGTACAAGATTATCGGACAGCACCTTGCTTCCTAGAGGCCGCGGAACATGAGAGTGCAGTGACGGCAGTGCAAAGGTTTCTGTGTCATGTCATCAAGGTCAAGAATTGCAACCTGCCCAAACTCGCCGCATACTTCGCCAGGCAAGAATTTGTCTGGTCTCCTAGTACGCATGCGACAACTAGCACGACATAGTCAATAGCATCCACCACAGCCGTCATCGCCAGACTTTCAAAAGCAACAAGCACTGGAGCCCCGACCGGCCTGTGCGAGGCAGGCAATGCCAACCACCAGAGCATTTGGTTCTACCTATGGTGATTCATGGCCTAGCATTTCAATGTTTCCACCTTCGGAAAGAACATCATCGCCAGAGAAGGCCCTGCTGTGGCAGGCCCGACACTGCCTCGGTGCCCCTATAGTTGCCACTCTCCCCGACCACTTTTTGTTACGCACCCCTCCGTCCTTTGTCCCCCCGCTACTCTGAGCCTTCCGCATCACCAGACGCGGCCCGTGCTTTCACACTGCCACTGATCTTCCGAAGACCAGTCGGCCAACTCCCCTGTTTTTAATCGCTGGCACTGTCCCTGACGTGGATGGCCTGGAGTGACCTGACCATTTGCCAACATCATTTGTATCTGATCGTCTGCGTCTTGTCTTATCGTATTGTTCTAGTGCACGCGTGTACGCTACCCCATCCAATCTGATATTTCGTGATTTCTTTCGTGTTTAGGACCTGTTCTCGCTCATTTTGCACTCGGCTCAACATGCTTTCCCCATGCGTGCGGAAGCATAAAAACGGCAGTTAACTTGCGTGGAACATAGGTTCAATCATGCAGTTGACTGGTGATGTCTGGCATAGGATCCGGTACGGACCGTCATACTTGGTTATGAACTTTCAGCAAAGGCCTGGGGCAGATGATGGCACGCAGAGCAACACGATTGTTCCAAGCGCGTATGATGAAGGGGATGAGCGTCGGTCATGGGAGTGCTTCTGGTGAGCCTGATTGTGCGTAGTAAGCGAACGTGCGAGCTGCCCACATTCTTCGGCATATATGGCAGCTTCGGCCAAAGTTGTCAATTCTGAAGGGCCTGGGCGGTACAGAAGGATAGTGTCCAAGAACGATGAAGGTTCCCGACCATCAAGAAGGAAGAATTGGGAGAATCCAGTTGTAGATTGAATTGCGTTGTTGTAAGCGTAAATAATGGATGCCAGTATGCGGTCCCAGTTCGTATGGTCATCGGAAACATACATGGAAAGCATGTCACCAAGCGTGTAATTAAATCGCCCAGTCATCACGTTTGTCTAGGGGTGATGTGGAGTGGTTGTTCGATGCACAATGTTGCATTCGCATAGGAGTGCTTCTACAGCTTCGGACAAAAAGGAACACCCGCGGTCACTGAGAACCTCGCAGGGTACACCATGCCGAAGGACGAGGTTGTGCAGAATGAACAAGCTGACTTCATGCGCAAGGGCCTCGGGAAGCGCCGAAGTTTCAGCGTAGTGCGCAAGGTGGTTCACGGCTAAGATGACCCAGTGGTTTCCATTTGATGTGTATGTTAGGGGACCGTACAAGTTGATTCCGATGCGGCCAAAAGGCGGGAAAGGACAAGGCAGTGACTGGAGTGGCCCTGTGGTTGTGCGAGGCGAGCTCTTCCGGCATTGGCACAAGGAACATGAACGAATGTACTGCCTAACAAAGCGGCATTCCGCGCCAGTAATATCGAATTTGTAGGCGAGAATACGTTTTCACTACGCCTGCGTGGGCGCATTGCGGATCCGCGTGGAAGGAGGCACAGACATCAGAACGCAGGTGGAGAGGGATTACCAGCAACCATTTGCGGCCATCAGATAAGTAATTTCACCGGTAAAGAAGACCGTCACGGATGATAAAATGGCGAGCAGTCGGTCAAAGCAACCGATTGTTGGTAAGTGGAGATGTCTGAGGCAGGTACTCTAAGAGAGACGCTATCCATGGATCCTGGCATTGCTCAGTGGACATGTCGGCATGTTCAAGTGAAGAACCTTCGCAGCTGAAAACAGACGCTGTCACATAATCGTGGGAAAGTGGCGAGCGAAAAAGAGCGTCGGTGTCCGAATGCTTGCGGCCTGACCGATAAATTACATGAATGTCATAATCTTGGAGACGTAGTGCCCAGCGAGCTAGGTGACCAGATGGGTCTTTTAACGACGACAACCAACACAATGCGCTGTGATCAGTCACGACGTTGAATGGGCGGCCATATACATAAGGTCAGAATTGCGTGATTGCCCAAATAATGACAAGGCATTTTTTCTCGTTGACTGAATAGTTCTTTTCCGCTTTAGTGAGGATGCCACTAGCGTAGGATACAACATACTCATCTAAGCCAGATTTATGCTGAGCAAGAATAGCGCCGAGGCCTACTCCACTAGCGTCCGTATGGATTTCGGTTGAAGCGTCTGGATCAAAGTGGCGTAGAATGTCAGAAGATGGTGTAAAAAGGCGAATGCTTCGCCCATGCTAGGGACCACGCCGAGATGTCTTGGTTGTCAGCAAGTAGCTGCATCAAGGGTGCGATTATGGTGGCGAAATCGCGCACAAAACGGCGAAAATATGAGCAGAAGCCGATGAAGCTGCGGAGTTTTTTTAGTGTATCCGGCCTGGGAAAGTCGGTGACAGCGCCAAACTTGGCTGGATCAGGACGAACACTATGCTTGCTAACCCATGCCCTAAGATGATAAGCTGGCGGGCAGCGAAGTGGCATTTCTTCAAATTCAGCTGCAGTCCAGCGTACAAAAGACAAGTCAGGACGGTTGCGAGGCAGCTGAGGTGGGAGTCGAGGTCCTTTGAGAAAATGACGTCATACAAATAGCACAGGCATGAGTTTCATTTAAAGCCTCTAAGGATGTTGTCCACGAGAAGCTCGAAGGTGGCAGAGGCCAAATGGCATCACCTTAAATTCATACGATTCAGCAGTTTTGGAGCAGTTGGATTCATTCATAGAAACCTGCCAGTAGCCCGATCGAAGGTCTAAAGAAGAAAAAAACTCTGCTCCTTGCAGGCAATCGAAGGCATCATCGATTCTGGGCAGCAGATAAACATCTTTTCTCGTGATCTTATTAAGAAGCCTGTAATCAAGGCAAAATATGATGCTGCCATTCTTTTTTTTTTTTTTTTCACCAGTACAACCGGAGAGGCCCAAGGGCTGTTTGAAGGTTGTATTACGCCGCGTCAAAGCATATCATTCACCTGATCATCAATGGCATGGTATTCAGCGTGAGAAACTCTATATGGGCGCTGGTGCAAAGGTGTATGGCTACCGGTGTTGATTTTGTGAACGATAGCAGATGTGTGCCCCAACGAAGGTTGGCTATGGTCAAATGACATCTTGAAGCAATCGAGTAAGGCCAGGAGTTGGGTGCACTGAGCAGCGGGAAGTTTAGGGTCAATCGATGGAAAAAAAGTCTCTGGAGATGAAGTGGGAGTGGTATCAGGGGTAATGGTAATTAAGTGAGATGATGGCAAGTCATCAGGTAGATGACTGGATGAAACAGAATCAATTTCCTCAAGGTGATTGAGGACTTCGCCACGGAATATTATGGCTGGAGAAGGAAGCGAGTTCGTTATATATATATATGGAGCCAGGTGAGTTTTCTACGGTGGCAACAGTGAACGGGAGAAGGAAGCTTTTGCGAGAGCCAGAGGCGTCAAAGGGGTAAAAGAGGGCAGTGAGAGGGGGCGCGTCGTCGCAGAAGAGTGGCACAGGAACACAGGATAGAGGAGGGATGTGAGTGTCCGCGGCCACGGTGACTCGGGAAGATAGCGGCTTGAAAGAAGGTTTTTTAGACGGCGCTTCACAGAGGGGCAGTTAAGACATTGTCGACAACTCTAGTTCGGCACGGGCACAGTGAACGACGGCATCATGAGCACAGAAGAAGTCCCAGCCTAAGATGATATCGTGTGAACACGGGGAAAACACAACGAATTCAACTACATACAAAATATTGTGGATGACCAGTCGAGCTGTGCCCGCCGCAGAAGGTTGGATGTGATGCGCAGTGGCCGTGCGGTGAGAGGCATTGGAAAGCGGCAGCGTAAGCTTCTTCAACTTGTGGCACAGTTCACCACTTAGCACAGACACGGCAGCACGACGAGTATCAACGAGCACTTGCGCAGGTACACAATCAATATGAACAGTTATTTCATTAGCAGATAAAAACGGAGGCCTTGAAAATTTCAATATTCGCGCAGATCTTGCCTCGGGAACTGCGATGGTCAGTTTTCCGTTTGGGCGGGTGGCGATCGAGAAAGCATTTGAGAAATAGCAGAAATCGGAAGCACCGGGAAGATGGCAGAAATAGCAAATTGGCCTGTTGTCTGGAGTGCGCCAAGGGTTAGTTGATGGTGGTGTGGGGTGGCGAACAGGAGGTATATATTGTCACGTGCTAGGAGCTCAAAGAAACGTACAAGGAGACGCGACTGTCAAAAACTGAGACACACAGAAGGACGTTTCCGCTGGCACGGGTTACTCGTCTTTGTATTGTTTGTTCACTGGCACAGAACTGGCTCAATGTTCACCGGCACAGAACACCAGGTGGCATTACTCCACCCAAGAGAGCACTTACTCTATGCTCAAACAAAAGTGTGCACAGCAGTGGGTCGAAGTAGGCAGAATAAACAAACATTAAACAAAGTAGTGCAAGAGAGAAAATGCGTCCTGGGCCCAGCAATCGGAAATAAACGGCATTCACTGTTCACAAGAAGAGTTCACTGGCACACGAAGAAAATACCCATCACCACGTAAAGTATGGTTTTAGGCGGATGACGTGTACAGTCTCTGGGCGTGGTAACCTGCGCTGGGATGATGGTGAGCCTCCGTCTGGAACCACTTCGTAGTTCACGTCGCTCACATGTCTGAGTACTTTGTAAGGTCGAAAGTACTTTCTCAAAAGTTTCTCGTTGAGAGCTCGCCGCCTAATGGGTGTCCAAACCCAAACTTGGTCACCAGGTTCATAATTAACTTCTCGATGATGGATGTTGTACCGCTGTGCATCTGTGCACTGTTGAGTTCTGATGTGCACAGGGGCCAGTTGACGTGCTTCCTCAGCGTGCTGAATGTACTCATTGATGTCGGGAGCTATTTGGTCGAGCTTGTCGATGTCCTCATATGGAATCATGGCGTCCAGCATAGTTCTAACATCTCGACCATAAACGAGCCGGAATGGTGTGAAGCGTGTAGTTTCATGCTTTGTAGTGTTGTACGCAAATGTTAAGTATAGCAGGATGTCGTACGTAACATTCCTCCCACGTAACACTCGTCCCCTGTTTAGTGCTGCACATCCACGTACATAGAGATCATGTCGGCTAGCGTTTTGTTTAGCCTTTCTGTTAAACCATTACTCTGAGGGTGATACGCAGTGGTCTTTCGATGGGTTGTGTAACTCAACCTGAAGATATCATCCAAGAGCTTCGCTGTGAATGATGTCCCTCGATCAGTGATCACATATGACGGGGCGCCATGTCGTAGCACAATTTGATGCATAAAAACTGGCCACTTCAGGTGCGGTCACTCGTGACAATGCCTTCGTCTCAACGTAACGCGTCAAGTAATCGGTTGTGACAATAATCCATTTGTTGCCGGAAGAAGACAAAGGAAACGGGCCTAGGAGGTCCATTCTCACTTGATCAAATGGTGTACCTGATGGATCGATCGGTTGTAGATGGCCTGCGGGGTTTAAGGGTGGTGTCTTGCGACGCTGGCATTCCCGGCATCCCTTCACATAGCGTTTGACACAGGCAGACAATTTAGGCCAGTAGTAGTGTTGTCGCACCCGATCCATAGTTGTCGAGTAGCCCAGATGACTGGATGTGGGCTTGTCGTGGCAAGCTAATAAGACGTCATCGCGGAGGGCTTCAGGCACGCGGAGATGATAAGATCTCTCACCAGCACCGGTGTTCTTTTGTATAAGACACAATTTCGTTGGCAACGTTCGCGACATTGAATCAGGAATGGGCGCGGTGCCACCTTCTAAGTGATCTATAATCATTCTTAGATCGGCGTCATTTTGTTGATGAGACATCAGATCCGGCTCGCTCAGAGTTGCCACGAAGGCACCGTCCTCTTCTGCACTTATACTGGCGGATTGAAGAGGTGCTCGTGATAGCATGTCGGCATCTTCGTGCTTTTTGCCTGACTTGTACACGATGGTGACATGAAATTCCTGTAGGCACAGACTTCATCGTGCTAATCGTCCTGAAGGGCCTCGTAGATTGGTCAACCAGAACAAAGGATAATGATCAGTCACCACTTTAAATGATCTTCTATAGAGATATGACCTAAACTTTGTAATTATCCAAATGACCACGAGACATTCTTTCTCTGATCAAGAATAGTTAGATTCTGCGTGAGACATGGTGCGACTTGCGTAGGCTATTACCCGTTCAATGCCGTCTTGTCATTGTACCAAATTAGCTCCAAGACCAATCTTGCTGGCATGAGTGCGTAATTCTGTGTCAGCATCTTCATCAAAGCGGCTGAGCACGGGAGGGTAACAGAGCCGCTGCTGTAGTTTGGCAAAGGCAGTCTGCTGTTCGTCAGCCCAGACAAATGGTGTGTCATCATGCGTGAGGCGTAATAGTGGCTCTGCAATGTTGGAGAAATTTTCAATAAAGTGCCGGTAATACGTGCACAGACCCAGTAATCGTCGAAGACTTTTCTTGTCAGTTATAGCTGGAAAAGCGTTGACGGCAGCAGTTTTGTCAGGACCAGGCCGAACACCAATGGCGCTTACGACGTGACCAAGAAAGTTTAATTCTTCATAGCCGAAATGACATGCTCGAGTGTGAGATCGGCCGATCTAATGGCTTCAAGCACATTCCGAAGGCGACGAAGATGCTCGTCAAACGTTTCTGAAAACACAACGACATTATCGAGGTAGACGAGACAGCTTTTCCACTTCAGGTCTGCCAGGACGGTGTCCATCATTAGATGGAATGTGGCTGGAGCATAACAGAGGCAGAAAGGGAGCGCTTTGAATTCATAAAGGCCATCCCGCGTTACAAAAGCGGTCTTTTTCTGGTCACGTTCATCGACCTCCATTTGCCAGTAACCACTCTTCAAGTCGACGGACGAAAAATACTTCGCGCGTCGCAGCTTGTCCAGAGAATCATCGACTCTGGGCAACGGGTACACGTCTTTCTTTGTGACATTGTTCAACTTCCTGTAGTCGACACAAAAGCAAAACGTGCCATCTTTTTCTTTCACAAGAACGACTCGTGATGACCAAGGGATGCTTAAAGGCTGTATCATGCCATCCTGAAGCATTTCCTTAACCTGCATTTGAATCACGAGCCGTTTGGTTGGCGAAACACGATAAGGCTGCTGCCGTATGGGATGCGTGTCGTCCTAGGTGATGATACGGTGTTACGTTATCGGTGTTTGACGTATCTTCGAAGAATGTGCAAAGCATGAGCGGAATTTCAGCAACAGCTCACTCAAACGCTGCTTGTTCGTTTCAGAAAGCGTTGGATTGATGTCGACGCTACTGAAAGGCGCTTCAGCAGTGCCGATTACCTCAGAAGCAAACCACTCGGTGACATTGGCGACTGGGTCAACATAGGCGATAACAGTTACAGGAAAAAGGTGCTGGTGCTCGTAGCTGAAGTTTGTGATAAAAGCTTTGCAGTGATCATCACGAAGGTCAACGAGGCTTCTCGCTTCGCAGACACCCTGAGACAGCAGGAGCAAGTGATTGCTCTCCACGACTGCTTCACCGGGCATTACTCCGTCCCATGCCATTTGAACCCCAACAGTTGCACGGGGTGGTAACGTGACAGCGTGGTCGATAACGTACAGAGACACTCGGGAGTGGCTGGAGTCTGCGTAAGCTGTTATGGTGTTTGTGGTCGCCAAAGTGACGAGACGTCGTCGAATGTCAATTATAGCACCATGCTCTCTGAGAAAATCCCTGCCAATGATCAGGTCTTGAGAACACTGCCGAAGAATGCTCAAACTGGCAACAAATGTACAACCGCGAACTTGCAATCTTGCCATGCACATACCGAGTGGCGTGACGATATGCTCGCCAGCTGTACGAATTAGCGTTCGGTTCCATGGTGTTGTTACTTTCTTCAGAAGGGTGGCCAGTTTTTCGCTAATTATGAAATAGTCCGCACCAGTGTCAATTAAAGCGCTGACTTTGCGACCATCTGGCAGAACAGGAATATCTAAGGAAACTCTTCCGCAATCAGCCGGTGATGTCGCTGTCGATGTATCGTCGGTATCTTCAGTCCGCGTCAATAGGGGGCCTTTAGCATGACCAGTCTGAGCGGCGTTGCCCCCGAAGGTCCCTGTGGCTAGTTTTTCCGACGCGGGCTAGGTGACCGGCCCTGCACCACGCCCGAATAGGTGCAATGATTCGGCGAGAACCGCCGCGGTGATGGAGAACGTGATTGGTGCCGAAATGTCGATCCGCGCTGTTGGGCAATGTAGTCCGCAATTTCCGGAGGCCGCTGGCCGAACCTAGAAAGTGGGGAGTTGGCCGAAAAACCACGAAGTCCCAGCTCTCGATAAATGCACTGTCGGTAGATGTGCCCAGGTTCGCCACAGTGATAGCAAAAAGGCCGTCGATCAGGGGACCGCCACACTTCTGATTTTTCCGGAAATGGTCAGCGGTCGCTGAGGTCTGGGCCCGCTTGGACTGCCTGAAGCATGGCTAAGGCCGTGGTATGAGGCGGAGTGAATTGTGGTGCAGGTTGGCGCAAAGTTTGGTCTGCCGGAAGCATGGCAGGGGCCGCGAGCGGAAGCGGAGCCAAAGGTGATGCTGGCTGTAGGAGAGTTTGCGCATATGACATGCGAGGGAAGTCATTTAGGGCCCGCGGCTCTGTCTGACAAGACGGTTCTCGTAGTGCCTGCTGAACTTCATCTTGGACAATGCCAGACAAAGAACTGACAGTGGGTGCCGAGAGTACTGATAACTTCTGCAGTTCTTCGCAGATTACAAAGCATAAGATACAAAGATTACACAGCTCAGAAGAAGTCGAGGTGGCCCCCAATACTGCCCATGTAGTCTGTAGCAGAGGCAAAGTTCACTTGTTGCTCGTACGTCTGTGTCCGTTGCCGAAGCATGCTTTCAATTAGGACGGCTTCAGCAAAAAACTCTGACATAGTCTTGGGGGGGCTGCATACAAGATCACCGAACAACTGCTCCTTCACCCCATGTATCAGGTATCATACCTTGTTCTCTTCCGGCATGTGAGGGTCGGCTCGTCGAAAAAGACGCGTCATGTTTTCGTAATTACATTGCTACGCCTTCATTTGGTATTTGCATACAGCACTTGAGTTCACGTTCAGCTCGCTCTTGGCGATAGGGACTTGCATGTTTCGAGAAGCCGGTGTTTGTAGTCCACCCATGGCGTGAACACACCTGCCCGGTTTTTGTACCAAACACGCGCCCTGTCATTCAAACTGAAGTAGACATGTTGGAGCTTGTCTGTGTCATCCCACATGTTATGAGCGGCAACGAAGTCATAGTGGACTAGCCAATCCTCAACATCCTCATGGACAGCACCATGAAAAGGATTCGGTGTTTGCGGTTTGAACAGCGCATGGTGCATTGGCATTGCACCTTTTATACTGGCTGAGTTAGAGACACTTGGGACGGCGCTGCCTGGGATAGTTGGGGCCGTCATCCTCTCTGAGAGAAGTCTGAACTCAGGGTCCAGTCCACAGATCCTTCAGCTAGCCCGATGAACAGACGTAACCACCGGTATGGGGCTGCAGCTTCTTATACTGGGAGGGGTTCGGTGCATAGGGTACCCCGCACCTCCACGTAACCACCGGTATGGGGCTGCAGCTTCTTATACTGGGAGGGGTTCGGTGCATAGGGTACCCCGCACCTCCAACAGTTGTCACACGCTAGGAGCTTAAAGAAACGTACAAGGAGACACGACTGTCAAAATCTGAGACACAAAGAAGGTCATCTCTGCTGGCAAGGATTGCTCGTCTTCGTCTTCTTTCTTCACTGGCACAGAACTGGCTCACTGTTCACTGGCACAGAACACCAGGTGGCAATATATTTGTTGTATAATTTTTCAGCTTTATGCTCCTTATTCTAGCGCTGTTTACCACACTTCTCAACAATAAAACTTGTGCTCATTAGAACTGCTCACACTGCATTTCTTATTATGCTGCTTTAGAATCCCAGCTGCGGCAGCTGCATTTTCGATGGAGGCTAAAATGCTATAGATCCCTGTACACAAATTTCGGTACATGTTAAAGAACCCCAGGTGGTCAAAAATTTCGGACCCCTTCACTACAGTGACTCTCGAATTCATATTGCAGTTTTGGGACGTTAAATTCCACATATAAATCAATCAATCAGGTTTATGACCATCATATCTTATTTATCAGGTTAAGTTACGCGATGCGTATGTTAGTAGGAGTTTCTAATGTTATGATTGGACTGCAGGTTTGCCTGTGTTGCACCTTCGTCATTAAACACTACGGAGTACCTTTAGCCATTAGGGTATAAAAAAGATACGAGTATATTGTATACTCGCATACAAAATAAGACAAAAATTCTGTCACGTGTCTGGGTGTGCGTGTGTGCGTTTAGAATTTAGCAGAACGTGCGAATGTTCAATAATAATGTTATTCGCTGGCTTGATTATATCTTAGCACATGTACTTGAACGTGGCCTATCAGACCTTGGAATTGTGTCTGGCTTTTACCATCAAAATTATTCTCTGCCTAGCGAAAATTATCGTAGTGATCGATTCCGGCAAGACCTCCTCCGGTGGGTACTCGTATGACCACCGCGGCAGCATTAATCCCACGCCTAGCCAACTTAAAACGAGCTCAGCTACTGAGATTTCTGCCTAAAATCTCACAGAGTGTCGAAGCCCCCACAAACACAGCGACACGTTTTCTAGTGTGCAGACATTATTCACTCTAAAAGCACCCAGGAATGGCATTGTGATAGTAGCACCGCTTAGTTTCTAAATTATCAAAAAAAAGGTGCGTAGGTGGCAGAGGTGGAGAGGAGGTACTCGTGCGAAAATTTTCAGGAGAAAGCTTGAACCCCCTCCTGGCTACACCACTGCCTTCAAGGTAGAGGATACACCTTGGAAAATACACATCTTTTTTTTTTTGTGATTTTTTTCAGGTGACTATAATCGACGCAGAAACGTAGGGTTCAATCTTTCTTCACTAATGCTACGGGGGTCGCCGAAGAACTCTTGAACGGCTGAATAACGCGATTCCGTAGCATTTTATTGACTTGTCTCTTCACGGCCTCACGTTTTTGCGTCGAAACCCTGTACAGAATCTGACGAAGTGGTCTGGCATTTTCATCTGTCATGATGCGATGTTTCCCGACTGGGGTCTGCCAAATTTTTGACAATGATGAAAAGCAATCCTTGTATTGCAGAAGCAGGGATTTCAGCTGTTTTTGCTTATGCTTGCCCACTCAAAAAAAGAGAATTAGTCCAATCGGTCATACCAGTTTTTAGCAATTTGTCCTAAATGGAATGAATTGGAAAGCAATTGGGATGTGGTGCTTCAATGTGGAGGACCAATTCGACCACACAGTTACAATTGGTCACTCCAATAGGCCCACCAGTTTCCGATTGGTCTCCCAATTGGAATGCTTATCAGTCCAATTGGTTGCACACATCCCAATTGGTAAACCATTAGAACAGCGGATCCCAAGTGGCCTCCCAATTAAAATACTTGTTGGTCCGATTGGATGAGCACACCGAAATTGGAAAAGACTTTCCAATTGGAGAAGACCCTTTATTAGAAACATTCTAGTTGTAAAGAGTTCATGTTGTGAGCGTTCAACTGGTTCACCTAATAGAAACCAGTTAATTTCAACTGGCTGACCAGCTAAAGGCCAGTTCTCTTCAACTGGTTGAACCTATGGAGTGCCATGTGCAAGTTTTGTGAAATCGGCAATGAGTGAAAGTGGTAAAATTTTGTAACATTTTTTTAAAATCATAAAACACCTTACTACAGTACTGCTGCACACTTTTCTTGCCACTTTACATCTTTATCACGCGAGCAGCCGCCGCAGTTTATTCATAAGAGAACACAGTGAGAAAGCGCAAGCATTGGTTCAGTAATAACAACCCTTCCAAAAACGCTGCATTCGAAGCAATAAAGTGAGGTCAACATAAACTTTAAAAATTTATTTCTCATTACAAAACTTGGTATTGTTTTTTGGCTAAAGCAATAGTCATGTAATTTATACTTTCATAAAGTGCATGCGCTCACAGTGCAAGCGCGGCGGCTAGTGCCATCAGCATCGTCATCAGCAGCGCAGCAGACACAAGTCATAAGCTTTACCGGTGTGTTTTATATCCAAGGTTTTTGCAATAATCATGTTGACATGATCCATTGATTCAGCTCCATTTCTTCCCAATCAAGGCAAGTATTTTGTTTCTGAACCACCTTAACTGCTGTAATATTAGCAACTTTTGCACATTTTGTTCGTTACCCTAACTAGTGTTGGCTCGCGACTGCAGCTGACACGGTGCACGGGCGCAGCAGGCATGAAGTGTAAGAGCTACTGTATGCGGTAAGCCTTGTTACATCGATAACATTTCCATCCTTCATGAAGAGGTAACGACCCTCGTCTGGAACACTCGAATGACGCGCTCCGAATTGCACTGTCGATGTTGCCATGCATGGCCGCTTAGGACGAACTCTTCACGTGTGGAGTATCTCGAACTACCCAATCAGGTAAGTGCTAGAGCGTTCAGTTACAGCATTTAAGTCTAGTGTATTAACCTCTTTACTTCAGCCATGTAGCTCATTTTTCTTTAGCACAGCCTGCCTGCATGATTCCCGATGCAACTCGGAACAAAGAAAAAAAACTGAGCACCAGCGACCTCCTTTCCAGAAGCTGCAGCAGAACAGGTGGCAGTTTGACTACAAATACCCTCACTAGCAGAAATTGGGAGTTTTACTACTGTGGTGACCCCCGCTCTTACTGCAGCGGACGATCACCGCGGGTTCAGGCTTAGCGAGCCACAGGGCCGCTACTCCGTTCACTCGCGTGTAGCGCACCGCTCCGCGCGCGCTCAACTGATAAGGCGTTTAGCGCGGCGCGGCAAATAGACAGTGTTCTAATGTAAAAGTACACAACACTTTATTGCCTCTGGCGGCACCCCGAACAACAGTACAACGTCCGCTCCCGGGACGCAGGTAGCAAAGGCACCCGCACGCGGACGTTCACAATAAGGGGAAAACCGCGAGCACGTCGCAGCTGGCAATGGCAAGCTTTGACACGCCGGTCGGGAAAAGGTCCCTCGCGGCTATGCTGCGCACTCTCACGATGGCCAATGGGCCTGGTCGCGAGTGTTAGGGCAAACCTCGTACGCGTAGGCCTACGGCAAGTGCGGCTCATTGTGGTACGACCACTTCAAGCACTAGGCACCGCTCTGGGCTTAGCGTACGCTCCGAAGCTAGCACTCAAGTAAACACGCCTGCCGAGGTGCCCAAGGCACTCCAGGCAGGCTACCGTCCGCGATTCCCAAAGGGGACGCGGACGAAGGAAAACACGTGCTTACCCGGCGCCGTCCACGGAGAAGAGCGACCGCTTCCTAGGCGCGCGCGTACCGCGCGCCGTGCCCGCACGTGGCGCCATCTGTCGCCACGTGGTGTTAACAGGGCAGGAAAGCAAAAGGGTGTGGCCGTGTGGCGGAATGCCCGCGAAAATGGTCGCGGGCGCGCCTCAGATCCCCACGTCCTCCTCTCCTTAATTCACCCTATATACCGGTCTGCAAAGGCAGCCGGTCGTCGCCCATGCATGCAAAGGCGTCATGCAATGGGCAACAGCTAGCCTCAGCCTCGCTCTGCAACTGCTGCTGAAGAAAAAAACAACACAAGAATACACTTGACAAATAGAATGGCTCCGCGGAAGAGGGGTAACGGGAGTTCATGATGCTCACGCAAGAGCGCGTCCACGACTCGGAGGGGCAGCTTCACGTAATGTCTGACTTGGGCGATTGCGTGGATGCGAGAGTTCAAGGGGAGGGTTCTGGTTGAGGCCTTCATGCGAGGAACGGGCTCACCTTCGTCTCGTCGATGTTGACGACAGCCCTGCGAGTCCGACGAACGTCGCCTCGGTGGAGGTTCGGATGGACCTCGCTGCGACAGCCGGCCCTTCTGCTGGCATAATGGTCGCCAAACATACTGGCTTCGGCGTCGGTCGAGTCGTGCACAGCGTCTGCGACAGCTGGCCTCGTGCAGGTCTCCGAACACCTCCAGAGTCCAAAGTGGTGTAGGGGTCGGTGACTTCCTCAGCTGTCGCCACACGCACACACTCACGCACACACACCTCCGATGGTCGGGTCTCTCCAAACGCGCACCGCAAGGGAAGCGCAGAGTGTCATTTGTGCCTCTCCCCACGCTAAAGCACCAATTCACAATCCCCTCCTCCAGCGAGAAGGAAAAAAAGAAAACACGAATAAAACATCAAGTAAACAACAACACTCAAATGACAATCAGCAGCAGTAACTGGGCGGAACAGACTTCTTTGCAAGCACTGGCTGTAAAGAAGTTAGCTATCTGAGGCTAGAAAGTTAAAATGAGGGCCTTCGGTTGCGGAAATAAGCCCGCCGTCCGGCGCGAAATCACTAAGGTGACCACTTCCTCAGATTATACCGGTGCGTGGTCCGAATGCGGTCTGCCGCGCCGGGTGTGCGCCGTTGCTTGCGCGAAGAGCCACTGGGCGCTGGCGCAGGCTCGTCAGACCTCGACGCAAAGGCTTTCAGGTCTGCGATATGGGCACGGCTGAGTTATCCTGAAAGCGGGTCTTTCAGCAAGTACGCGAGTGGAGTCCAAGCTTTTTCCACTCGGTACGAACCAAGCCACTTTGGAGCGAGAGAAGTTGAGAAACCCTTGCTCGCGTCGCTAAGAGCGTGGTTGCGCTTCAGGACGAGGTCACCCACCTTAAATGAAAGGTGGCGACGTTTTCGGTCGTACTGGGCCTTTTGCTCGGCCCTGGCCGATGCCAAACTTTGCCTCGCTCTACTGAGAGCTCGACAAAGCCTGTCCCGAAGTGTGGAAGCATAAGCAGAACAGTCTGCCGGTTCTTCCTCGTCTCCGAGCTGGCATTGTATGACACTGGTCACCGGATTTGCCAACTCCCATCCGAAATTAAGGAAGGCGGGAGAGAAACCAGTAGAGCGACTCTCGGAGGTTCGGATTGCAAACGCGAGTTCACTCAAATGGTCTGCCCAGTCCCTTTGACTTTCGGCAAAGGCCGCCAACATTGGTTTGAGCGTACGATTGGTTCGCTCCGTCAAATTGGACTGGGGATGGTAGGGCGAAGTGGTGCAGCGATCTATTCCCAGGGAACGGCACGTATCACCAAACACCCGAGCGGTGAAATACGACGCATTGTCCGTGATCAATCTTTTCGGAAAGCCGAACCGACAAAACACTTCCTGTAGCCTCTCTAGCACCGCTCGCGCGGTCACTTTCTGCAGCGGAAACAGCTCCACCCATTTGGAAAATTGATCCACAACTACCATCAGATGTATGAACCCCTGCTTACTTCTGGGGAACGGCCCCATTAGATCGCAGGTGGCTACTTGCCACGGACGCTCACTGACAATCGGTGTCATCAAGCCGGGCCGCTTGCCACCCCTTGATTTCACCGTTTGACAGACGTGGCAGGAACGGCAATAGCGAAAAATGTCACACTTCATGCCAAGCCCAGTCACAACCTTGCTCAGTTTCGCAAAAACTTTAGAGCCACTCAGGTGACCGGCAATGGGCTCGTCATGAGAGGCTCGCAACAGTGCGGCTGTCAGACTTTTGGGCATAACGACCTTAAACGAGTCTATGGACTCGTCGTCAGTGGCTATATACTTCAGCAGGAGCCCGTCATGGTCCAGCAAAATGAATCCGCCGGGGACTCAGCGACACACGCTGTTTCAGCCCCTAATCGCGCCCGCCGCAGAACAAGCAGCGTAACGGCGCGCCTCTCAAGACGGTTTGGCGCCCGCCGCAAAGCAAGCAGCGTATACGGCGCTCCGTCCCTCCGAGACTCGAAACGGAATCACTCTGCTAAGCCCAGTAGCTCTTCGCTGCCGAAAGCAACTCCCATTCTCTCAAATGGGGGGAGTCTGATATCGCCCCCACTCAGGACCCCAGCAACCGCCGCGTGCACGGCGTCACGGGTTCGCTCTCGGCACGGTGGCCTTCGGAAAGTTCCCCCCGCTCGGCCGCTACGCAGTGCGCCGCTTACCTGGATAGCAGCCAAGGTCGTCCTCATGGGGACTCCCCCTTTTCGCCGCTGTTTCGCCCCCGACGCTTGCCAGTGCTAAGGCACCGCGAGCGGCCGTCCCACCGGAAGCCAGGTTCTCGGCAGATAACAGGGGGCACGAGATAGCACGTCAGCTAGCACGTAGGAGTGTATTCACCACAAAAAGGGGTGACGACACAGGCGAGCGCCGAAGGGCGCCCGTCGATAGAGGCGGTGGCCTCTTTGTGCAATGCGGCATGCCACGCAGCGGACATGTTGCGACGAGCCCGAATCGCGCAGGCGAACTGGCTCGCTAAGACTAACCAAAGGCTTAATGAGCCTTTGATGCCGCGATGGGTACCAGGCTGCTAGCCAGCGGGCTAAATTCGGCAACGGCTGAAGCCACGTTGCTGATCTGCGCCCCGGAAGCTCCACTGAGAGCCGTTTCGGAGCGCTGTGACATGGAACTGCCATGCATTCCAAAGGGAGCAGTAGTAGTCCAATTTGCCCTTGTGCACTGTTCGGGTTGGGCTATGGCCCCGGACCCAAACACGCTACCTCTCCAGTGGGAGCTGATACGTAGCGCCTCGTGTCATCCCGACTGGGCTTGTGACAAGTGAGGGTGCGCGATTGTGATGCTCAAGGGGGGGCACTGGCCCTGTTCTCGAGCAATGCGGTATCTGCTAAAAGCGTCAGCGGACAGAACTCACGCGGAGCAGACATAACGCGGGCAAACGCGGCGAGCCTGATTCGCAAAGACGGGTCGACTCGGCTAAGACTAATCAAAGGCTTAATGAGCCTTTGATACCGCGTTGGGCGCCAGTGTGGTGACCCCCGCTCTTACTGCAGCGGACGATCACCGCGGGTTCAGGCTTAGCGAGCCACAGGGCCGCTACTCCGTTCACTCGCGTGTAGCGCACCGCTCCGCGCGCGCTCAACTGATAAGGCGTTTAGCGCGGCGCGGCAAATAGACAGTGTTCTAATGTAAAAGTACACAACACTTTATTGCCTCTGGCGGCACCCCGAACAACAGTACAACGTCCGCTCCCGGGACGCAGGTAGCAAAGGCACCCGCACGCGGACGTTCACAATAAGGGGAAAACCGCGAGCACGTCGCAGCTGGCAATGGCGAGCTTTGACACGCCGGTCGGGAAAAGGTCCCTCGCGGCTATGCTGCGCACTCTCACGATGGCCAATGGGCCTGGTCGCGAGTGTTAGGGCAAACCTCGTACGCGTAGGCCTACGGCAAGTGCGGCTCGTTGTGGTACGACCACTTCAAGCACTAGGCACCGCTCTGGGCTTAGCGTACGCTCCGAAGCTAGCACTCAAGTAAACACGCCTGCCGAGGTGCCCAAGGCACCCCAGGCAGGCTACCGTCCGCGATTCCCAAAGGGGACGCGGACGAAGGAAAACACGTGCTTACCCGGCGCCGTCCACGGAGAAGAAAGACCGCTCCCTAGGCGCGCGCGTACCGAGCGCCCTGCCCGCACGTGGCGCCATCTATCGCCACGTGGTGTTAACAGGGCAGGAAAGCAAAAGGGTGTGGCCGTGTGGCGGAATGCCCGCGAAAATGGTCGCGGGCGCGTCTCAGATCCCCACACTACAAAGCTCACTTTGCATGAGACATTTTCGCAGAGCTGTTCTTGTCTAATAAAGGCTCTTTGTGTTGAGCACCAGTTTGCTTTAAATGGATGATGGCCATTTGCGCTCAGCCGGTTAACCAGTTGTCAACCAGCCTAAATCAACTGGCTGACCAGTTGAGCACCTGTTACCTTCAATTGAATGACCACATCTATTCAATTGCTTAAGCAATTGAACACCATGTACCTTAGACTGGCGGTCTTGTTGGACACTAGTTCTCTTCAACTGGCAAACCAGTTAGACACCAGCTACCTTCAATTGGATGACTACACCTATTCCAATTGATTAACCAATTGAAGACCACCTAGTTTCAACTGGGGAACCATTTTCGATTAACTGCGTTACCAGTTCCACACCAGTTCACTTTAACTGATTAACCACTTGAGCACCAGTGAGCTTCAATTGGATGACCAAAATGTCCCCCACCTACATCAATTGGTCAACCAATCAGCCATTAGTTCTGTCTGAATGGTTATAACCAATTGGATATGAACTGGTTCACCAATGAGATATCATTGGTACGTTTCCAACTGGTGGCGAAATTCCAATGGGTTGAAAACCAATTGATGTCAACTGATATTTTTCCCATTGGACCACTTGAACTTTTTCAACTAGGTGGGAGGGCTCGGATTCACGTCGAAGGCTGAATGAGACGCTTAATTCCCCGGAGTAGGTTCCAAACATTAGGTGAGGGCGAAAGTGCTGGTGGCTTCTGCAATGTCCTCTATGCATGCGATCATTGTGCCTTTGTTCACATGTTTGTCCTCGTTGCTAAATTCGTGAGCATAACTATTTTTTCCCTCCACGCAGCTCGTCGATTTTTTTTACGACGCAAATATGGCAGTTGACTACCAGGTGCTGATTTCCCAAGGCCTTCGAAGTCTTCTGGTTTTAGGGTACCAAATGAAACGATGACGCTTGTGTGAGGAGGAACGGTCTCTTGTTCTTCCAGAACATTGAGGCATGGATTTTCGATGGCATGTGCGGTGGTAGTAGTGCTGTTTCTGTGGATAATGTTATAGACTCGTAACAGAGACTTGGTTACACACGGATGTAGCAGATTTTGAAGTAACACCTACAGGTTACACAATTGTTAGAAAAGACCGGCAAGGAAGAGGTGGTGGAGTTGCGTTTCTTATTAAAGACAACATTAGGTTTTCAGTGTTGGATGATAACTATGACATAGAAATGTTGTGGATTAGGTGTGGGTTCAGCGAGCGAACTGTGTATATTGGAGGGATTTATAGAGCGCCAAATTCCCCTCTTGATATAATCGCAAAGCTAAGAAATTTTATGGATTCTAATTTTAGTCTCCAAGATAACGTATTATTATTAGGGGACTTTAATCTTCCGGATATTAATTGGCTATCCCAGTCTCCTGGATCGGAACAGGTTGCAAGTGCTGAGCAACTACTGGAGCTGGCATTCTGCTACGGGCTAACGCAAACTGTCACTGAACTTACTCGGATAGGGACTACAAGGTCATCTATCCTTGATTTGGTTTTTGTGTCCCCAAAGCTGTTGCCGTTACTCAGCCGTTGTGAAGTTGTAGAAGGCCTATCCGACCACAGAATGGTAGTAACGCACCTAGCATTGTCCCCAGACACCTTGGGTAAACCCACACTTAGCACTGTATTGAATTTTATGGCGGCTGATGATGTGTCTATTCTGGACTATCTTGAAAGGTCCTTTGACGAATTTCAGGTCCTTTACAACACTGACTGCAGCACTGATAGGCTATGGCATTTCTTTTCAACTGTTGTAGGGAAGTGCATAGACAGCTATGTACCTAGGATTAGAAAACGCATTTGTAAAACCAATCCCTGGATCACCAGAGAAATCATTCACATAAAAAGAAAACTAAAACGGAAACGGAAATCTTGTGCAAAAAATTGTACCCCTGAAGGAACAGCTTGCATTTCTTCAATGAGACAAGAACTGAAACGTCTGATCAAGCAGTCCAAGGATCGGTTTTTCAATGTGACATTGACGAAATACTTGAAGGAAGCCCCCTCAAGGTTTTGGCGCTTTGTAACTCCCCCAGCAAGCTCTCCGAGGCCACCTGAAGTTACTCAACAACGTGTTGATGATTTCAATTCTTTTTTTGCTTCTGTGTTTACTCATGATAATGGCAATTTGCCCGAGTTTTCTACGTCACCATTGCAGCGGCCGATCGATGATGTGGAAATTAGCGAAGAGGGTGTTCTAAATCTTTTACTTAATATAAATACAAGAAAAACCCCTGGCCCTGATGGTATACCAAACGAATTTCTGTACAGATACGCTGAATGGGCGGCTCGCTTCCTTACAAAAATTTTTCAGTCGTCCCTGCGCAGTGGCTCTTTCCCACTAGCGTGGAAACAGGCTAAAATTACCCCTGTTCACAAAAGTGGCTCCTCTCGAGACGAGCGCAACTACCGTCCTATTTCGCTTATCAGTACATGTTCAAAGATACTCGAGCACATTATTAACAAACACTTGATGTCCTATCTTGATACGCACAATCTATTATCTTCGAAGCAGCATGGCTTCCGCCGAGGCTTATCTACAACAACTCAGTTAATCGGATTTGTTCATGATCTTTCAAAAACAATCAATTTGCGTGGTCAAACTGATGTGGTATATTTGGATTTCGCAAAGGCATTTGATAAAGTGTCGCACTCAAAGCTCCTGTTTAAAATTGACAAAACGTTTCAAAATAGTCACTTGACAAAATGGTTTTCATCCTATCTCAGCTGCCGTCAGCAGTTTGTTCAAATAAAAAATAAACAGTCTAGAGCAGTTGCAGTGAATTCTGGAGTTCCCCAGGGGAGCGTGCTGGGTCCCCTTTTATTTTTGTTATATATAAATGACCTACCAAACCGCGTTACGGTCCCGATAAGGTTGTTTGCCGATGACTGTGTTGTTTATAGTAGAATCGAGACTGAACATGACCAAGTTAATCTAAACAACAATCTTCAAAGAATAAAGGATTGGTGCGAAGAATGGCAAATGAGTTTGAACACAGAAAAAACAGTCTTTATGACTATAACTAGAAAGAAAGCACCTCTAGATTACAACTACCAGATTGGCAATGCTTTCCTCAAGCGTGTACAAAACTATAAATATCTTGGGTTATGGTTCACGCCCGACCTCCGGTGGAACACTCATATTGATAATGTATGCTCCAGGGCTACCAAGGCATTGTATAGCCTTAGACGTAACCTTTATACCGCCCCATCTGATATAAAGTGTCTTGCTTACAAAACTCTTGTCAGACCCATTATCGAATATTCTAAAATTGTCTGGGACCCTTACACAAAGACAAACTGCAATAAAATAACAAAAATACAGCGACTTGGTGCGAGATTTATTTTTAATAAATATAGCCGACATCATTCTCCTACTGAACTCTGTAAAAAAGCTGGACTGGATAGTCCTGAACTTAGGACGAGGATTGAGCGTCTGAAATTCCTCTTCCAGTTAATTCATAATCAATTTAAACTAAACTATTCAGATTACTTCCAGGTCAACACACAAGAACACTCCAGACATCGCCATAATATGTATATACCACCCCTAGTCCCACGTAACGATTGCTTTAAGTTCAGTTACTTTCCACGTGCTATTGAAGATTGGAATATGCTGCCAGAGTCTATAATTGGTTGTTCCTCGCTTACATCATTTGAACTGAATCTAAAACGTTTATTTTCCGAATAACAGTGACATATGTTTTTTTTTTTTTTTTGCGTGTGTGTGTACTTTTTGTTGGTTGCATGATCCTGCAGTAGTTGTCTTTCAAATCTTCAGCGCGGTGCAAAAGTGCCGCCTCAAATGCGTCATGTGCTGTTCTGCGCGTATGTATTGCATCGCATGTGTGTTCCATTTATGTATGTTATGTATAACTTCGAGTTGCTGGTCACAATAATACCGAGAAATCATCTCGAGACCTGTACGGTACTTCTTTTTTGCAAATAATTGTTTGTACTTCCACCCTGTAACGGCCCACTTCTGGGCTAACAGTATAAATAAATGAAATGAATGAAATGAGACTTTGTTCTAAGGTCGGTGACCGCGCCATAGAGGACCAAGCAGTTCATATCAAAAATGACATCTCTCGAGCAAAGCAGTAGTAAGATGAAGCTTATGGAATACATCTGGCTGTTAATGGTGACCCTGGCTGTGTAGATTCTTGCCAGTGCTACTAGGTGACCTCCGGCTGTACGGAGTTCAGGGCCTTCCCAAGCGGTCCTAGTTTTCTTCAACTTCGCAGCGTATATCCCTCTGATGATTTAATATTTGGCTCCGGAATCGATTAGAGCAGTGACGCTGTGGCTATCGATGAGAACGTCGAGGTCGTTAGTTTGTGCAACATTCCAGTTAGGTAGTGGCATCGTATCATGGCTAAGATGGTTTGTACCGCTGCTTTGACGTTGCCTCATCACACCATCCTCTTGCTGGGAATTTTCGATGTTGGGCAACACCCTCTAAAAATTCTTCAGGCCTCTTCACATCCTCCTCTAACGACGTGCTATGTCACGGAGAGTGTTCAGTGGAAGAACTGGAAAAGCGTCTGCCTCCACTGGCTCCACGTCTGTTCTCGGCACGCTTGTCCGGGAAAGTCAGTGCGTGTGCGCAGTGCTGCTGTGAAATTTGTGTTCCTCGTGGTGTGTGTGCCCAATCAATTCAGTATTCTTCGTGTCCGTGTGAGCGTTCTTTTTTTCGGCATACCCGTGTTAATGCCCGATATGATGTTTGGTGCGAGTTGTAGGAATTGCAATGACTGCAAGTTCGTGCAACATAGGCCGGTGTTGTGTTGCTGGGTGCCGCGGAAACTATGACAATGGGCCAAAAGTGCGCGTGTGTTCGTTCCCGAGCGATGACGTGCAGAAATAAGCGTGGCTTCGAGCAATTCCACAAAAGGATTTCATGCCAACAGTGTATTCAAAGGTAAAGAATTCTAACATTGCCTTATCGGGTGTATGAATCATCGTTCTTCGCTGCAACAGCTATAATTATGGAAAGAGAATGCTCTTTTTGTATGTATTGAGAATACTTCACTACAACTATGAAGAAGCATGCTTTTCTCGTGAATATTCACTGATCACTGGGGTGGGTTTGTAAATTAACAGTGCTAAGGAGGTTATCATTCTCACAGTATAGTTAAAATATCTTCTATTTTGTTCTTACTGCCATAAACTATGCCTGGTTTGGTCTCTCTGTTTTGTTTTCTGCATGTTGATGTGTGCAACCATTCTCTGATGAAGCGTGATATGTAGCAGGTTATTGCGACAATAAAAATGACATTCTCATGATGCGATCGAAAAAAGAAAACGAAAGCAGTAAAAAAATTCATTGCAGATGTTCAAATCCACCTTGAAAGATGGTTTTATTTTTCCTTTTATTGCTTTTTTTTATTTTTTTAAACAGAATCGTAAGCGTAGCACATGCCCGGTCCATGGATAGCAAAATTCAGTGTCGTGTAAAAAAAAAAAAAATTAGTTTGACTGCTATGCTACGCATATCACCGTGCCGTTTTTTTTTTTTTCTTTAGGAACGATTCCGTGCTTATACCACAGTTGAATAATTATAAAGGAACAGCTATTTGCAGGCCATATCTGCGCGTAGTGCATTTTAAGAGTAGTGTGTTTATAACAGCAGCTTTTTTTTTCTTGTACTTGCAGGTTTGTGAGCTTCACTTCCAAGCAGAGAATTACATAACGAGACTGTCACATCGAAATGAACGAACAGGAGGGATAATAGAAGTAAAACGGGAGAAACGCAAGCTGAAGCACAATGTTGTACCTCTTACCTTTCCGAACTCTCCAAAATAATTGTCCTCAAATCCAACAAGTCGTGAATCGCCAGCAAAAAAGATCGCAAGAACGGAGAGCGCTGCTTTGCAAGAAGCTATAAACAGATCGCTTGACTCTCCAGAACTTGAGCAAAAAAGAAACGGTGTCTTCATGTACGGACTTTAAAAGGAAGCTATAAGAGATCTGCAGTAATAATCATTAAACAGTACCTATCAGTAATGAGTAATGAGTGCGTAAGGTTTCTTATCATCGAAAACAATCCTTCTCCTTACAATAAATGCTCATTGACTGTTCTCCCAGATCTCTCATTTTCTGTTGTTTTCAACGGAGTGCAACTCCGATCGCTACAAAGACCAACGCAGTATCGTCGCTTCGCTGGCATTTTTTCTGCTGGACCACAGACCGACATTTATACATCTGAAAATGGCCACACAACACAAACTATCTTGCGCTTGGTAGTTCGCACAGCAACCAATGTTGTCTTGAACGTCTGCAGGCTGAAAAATTACAGCATCTAAGACAATGCGCAGAGGAAAGCCACAGCACGAAAATCAGCAACACCAAAGAAAAAGTGATGATTTAACGGAATAAAGCTTATCTTGTGTCATATGGTTTCTTCTTGCGGGAGTAAAACTACCTTCAAAATGCTTCACTTGTGTCCGAGAAAGCTTCTCAAATACATGACATAGTATTTCACACCCATCACAGACTATTCCAGAGCAATAGAAGCGAGCGCGACGCTCCGGAATATCGGGACGCAGTGCCTGCACGAGCCCACAGGGTGACATCGCGCAGCCATCGGAAAGGCCTTAGGAATCTAGAAGGTGTTGCGTTGGGACTATACGTTGACGTTGGGGCGGGTTCTTGAGGTTTCGTGGCGGCGGTGGCGTCGACAACAGAGGAGCTTTAGCAGTTCGTCTGCTGAACCGCACTGGCATCGGTTGCTGCCTGTCGTTTTCAGAGTACGGGCTGGACCACCGTCCCGGGTTGGGCCAGTGTTGTACGACCGGCGCTAATGCGACATGTAGCGGCCAGGTGTTGGTGAACGGGAAAATCGCCGGGGCGCCCGTTGCGCTGCTGCGAAGTAGTTGACGATGTTGCGTGGTTTTTCACCCCGCTGTGGACTTGGCGCGTCGATGGCGGTACCATACAGCCCAATTCGGCGGTACTGGCAGCGGCGGTAGGCGTGGCCAGCTTCTCCGCAATGGTAACAGAGTTGTCAGTGATCAGGGGCATGCCACACGTCAGTTTTCCTAAGAGCAATGTGCTGGCTCACGGGTGGATGGCATTGCACTGGTGGCAATGGAGTCTGGCGGCGCAACTGTGATGATGTGGCTTCTTGACGTGGACGTGGAGGGGGAGCGTAGCGTCAGTCAGCTGCAGCGCAGCTGCAGAATACTGAGGCTGGGGTTCTAAGCGATCGCTGAATTTCTTCCAGAACGATGTCGGCAACGGAGTCCACTTGCGACTGTCATGAGGGCAATAGCTTCCGCAGTTCCTCCCGCACGATCGCTCGTATTGTGTCGTGCAGGTAGTCAGTGCTGAGGGCATGAGCCTCGAAGTAGTTGAGCGGCCGTTATACTGCTTTGTGTGCCTTTTCGATTGTCGTAGCCTCAGTGAGGAATTATCCAACAGTTTTGGGTGGGTTATGCACAAGCCCCACAAACAATTCTTTTTCGATACCACGCATCAGAAATTGGAGCTGCTTCTCCTCAGCCATCTTAGGGTCTACATGACGGAACAGCTGTGTCACCTCTTTGACAAGGATGATCACGTTTTCCTTGGGGAGTTGCACACGTGTATTCAAGATAGTAGCGGCACGTTGCTAGCGGACGGCGCTCGTGAACCTGCTGAAGAACGTCCTCCAAAAGATATCTCAGCTTCGTAGCGTGGACTCCCTGTTCTCAAATTGTCTTCGCGGTATTTTCTAGGTAAAACTAGACTCGGCCCAGTTTTTCATCAGGCTCTCACCTAACATAGGCGGCGACTTGGTCGTACGTCTCCAGCCAGCTTTCTAAGTCTTCCTCTGACAATCCGTCGAACGATGGTGGCTTTTTAGGCTGCTGGAGCACGATTGGTGCAGGTGACACAACAGTGGTGACTGTGCCTACGATTGAAGCCACGGTCTTGATTTACCAGGTTTTCTCAGGTAGAAACCCAAACTCTGGCAGCATAGTTTGTTGCCAGCGGCTTGTTTGCTGCTCGGCGTTATCGTCGATATCTTCACAACATGTGCTGGGCTCATGGCTTGACGAATGCATCTAGTAAATGAAAGAAGCAGCACCTCCCCCATACGTCTCGGGGTCATGATGTGGACAAGGGGAGCAGACTGGATGTTCCGATTAAATTGTTTATACAGCAGAAATTGTGGCCTCATGAAAGGAAAAAGAGATTACAACGATACACTGGCACTGAATCGGCCAACAGAGCATCAGCCCTCTGTCAACAGACAAACGGTGAAACTTTTTTGCATTTATACATGTGTCATCGAACATTCTAGCGTTATCATTAGCGGCCACATAGATTCCAGGATAATTTGTAAGGTTCTTCAAGTGGGCAAAATCTTAACGACATGATCTACTACAGTCCCGAAGCTTTTCAAACACTGCAGGTGGGGTTTGCGCTGAGAATGCTGTAGAATCGGCCACAGGACGATTGAAGAAGAAACGTGGCCATATGTGTGTGTGTGTGTATATATATATATATATATATGTATATACATATATATATATGTATATATATATATTTACATGAGGAAACGAGAAAGACGTCTCAACAAAGGCATTAGGCATTCCTATTCCTGAACTGTGTACTGTTGTGGATACAAATTTATATACGTATATATATTAGAACACAATGATGCCAAGAGAAATATAGGCGATATTATTGGAAGTAACTGTAATGTAAATGTGAAGAAAGAAAAGCGGCAGAAAAGAAATTTTTTTTACATTTGCATTACAATTACTTCTAATCATGTTGTCTACACTTCCCTTGGCATAATTGTCTGTTACCTCTCATGAATATGGTGTTTATATTATGAGGAAGGACTTTATTCAAACAAGCTTGAGCTGGCAGACGCTGATGATGATGTCTAAAGATGAGAAAATTATACAAATGATGATATGATTGATATGAATAGTCAGTGACTGCGCTCTCACTATTTCTCTGTCATGCTAAGCGGCCTCCTGGCCGCACGACAGACAGTATGAAGAATTACATCGGCTATATAGCTTTAGTCAAGAAACAAGCGAAATTTTTATCCCATGGCAACGGTATTCAACGGTATTCAAGGGGAGCCTTAAGTGGTGAGATATGGTAATTAACAGGGAGATGTTTGTTCAATGAACGTCTTATAAAACGACTAAAAAATTTTTCACATACGCCGGAAACTCGCACGGGAGTCTAGAGAAGAACTTCGTCTTCTGGAAAGAAAGTGACAGCTCGGGGAAAATTGAGTTGTAGCGAGACTTGCAAGTTTCCTAGGTTATTTCAATGTTAATTCTGGCCAGATGACAGTAGTGTGTGCGGCGATTAAAATTGTGTGGATAAAGGGCCAGCTGAGGTAGCAGGATACAAAAGAGAGGAGATATCCAGAGTTACACTCCGGGAGTGGCCGTGAAACAGAAAATAGGAACAAAAGCCGGTGTTGTGTTGCATAGCCGTATTGTGGGCGAACGTCACGAATGGATAAATGGCGTCTCAGTTCATGTGGCCAGGATTGACCTACGTGACAATCATGTCTAAGAGGGTACGGTGAAAGCGTTCTGTCAAGGTGTTTGTCTGTGGATGGTAAGTAGAAGTTGTCCTGAGGATGGTGTTGCCTCAGCAACAATATAGGAAAAAAAGAAATTGGCGTGGTCGATGAGAAGGAAGCGTGGACCTTCATGGCGTAAAAATATGTTACGCAGAAAAAAAATCGACAGCTTCAGTGGCTGTAACAGCGAGCAGTGAGGCTGTTTCCGCACAGCGAGTTAGGTGGTCAACAGCCGTCACAATGCAACGATTTCCATTGGAGGTCACGAGAAGGGGGCTGTAGCCGTCACAATGCAACGATTTCCATTGGAGGTCACGAGAAGGGGGCTGTAAAAGTCTATCTCGACGACTTTGAAAGGCAAAGCGGGACAAGAAAGAGGTTGCAGAAAGTCAGAAGGAGCAGTAGTGGGTCGTTTCCACTCTTAACATAGAGCTCATGAGGAAACATGTTTGGCAATAGCCTATGAGAGGCCAGGCCAGATGCAGCGACTGCCTACAGCAGCCTGTCATGCCTTCTCCAAAGAAGTTCCCCAGTGCTTCGCCCAGGCCCTAGAGTTTATTCATAGTAACAAGTTGGTGCTCAGTCAACACAAAAGGCACATTATGACCACCATAGACGGCCAGTTACCCTGTAGCCAGGTGACCTTATTTTCTGGGACAGCCATATACAATAAGTAAAACAGCACAGGCGCCAAATTAAAAATTTAAACATAATGTCCAGGTTTCTATAGGAATACGAAGACAGGAACTAGTTATTTTCTGCTCACAGGTCTCACAAAAAGCGATCATGGGATAGCCCATGCTGACCAGTTGACAGCATACCATGAACACCAACTGGACATGCCCGCAATAGGTTCACATTCTACAGAATGCAGACGTGTAAGGACTGTGTGACGCAGGCGGCAGCCGCAAGGCCGACAGATGGCACCCAGATTGGTACGAGTGTCATCATCACTATCAACACCATGAGGATGGACAGGGGCAGGGGAGTAGAGAATGAAGTGTGCGTTTGACGAGACGTGTTGTGCGCGCTTTATTCCGACATTTAATATTTCGAGCAGTTGGTGATGCGTCAGCACTCTGAATGGCTTGCTAGCGAAACAAACGTGAAACTTCTTCAGAGCCCGTACCAAGGCCAGACATTTCTTTTCGATAGTGGAGTAGTTCTGTTCGGCACTATTCTGATTTCTACTAGCAGAGAGTACCAGGTGGAGGGTTCCATTTTTGTCGAGTAGAAGTGCTGCTCCTAAAGCTGTATTCGAAGCATTGGTCTGTAATAAAAGCTCCTTCTGCATGTCTGGGACCATATGTATGCCAGGACGGGGTATTTCACCTTTTAACTTCTCAAATGCAGTGCCATGCACCTTTTCCTGCTTCACTATATTACCCTTTTTGGTTATTTCGGTAAGAGGTCTAGCTATTTCTGCATAACGAGGTATGAATTCTCTATAGAAACCTGTCAACCCTAGCAAAGCTTGAACCTCTTCTTAGTTTTTGGTCTCCCCACTGCTTGTATTTTGTTTCACTTCCTTGGGGCGAATTGACCTAGCCCTAATTTATGCCTTGAAAATCAATTGTGTTATATCCGGACTCACATTTGTTCAGTTTAACCATCAACCCAGACTTGCTTATCTTTGCAAACAGCTTCTGTAAAGCCTGCACATGTTGTTCCCCAGTACCAGAACAATACTTTCTTGGTGATCATATTATTCACACATATTTTGACCTGTGCACAGTGTGCACGCATGTACTTTCATGAATCTATCACCAAAGAAGAACGTATTGTATAGTGAAGCTACAACTACGAAAAGCGCTGTTTGCACTACACATGTGTGCACTGCTGCTGTTGCCTGGTTGCAAACCCCTGGCCTCATCAAGCTGCATGCTTCCCCTTTCTTAATAGGGTGCCCTTGAACATTGTACTTCATACGTGTTGCAAATAAAGCTTGACTTGACTATCTGTTGTAACCAGGATATCATCAATGTAGTGCTTCATATATACAGTGCAGTCCACTTATAACGATATCGAGAAAACCTAAAAATATGATCGTTATAACCGGTGATCGTTATATCTGGACTGCCGCCAAAAAATCGTCGCCGGACGTACCTTTTGTAGCTCCAGGCTTCATTTCGCTATTTTCACCAATTAATAAATATTGTAGATAGTAGGATGTCAAAAACAAGACTTTATTTCTTACTCCGAAGAACGCATCACGGGTTCGCTGAGGAAGAGAGACTGACCGTCGGCGGGGTGGGAGCAGTGGGAGGAAGAAAGCACAGCCAGAGGAACACAGCCGGAATGCCAATGAGGCCTCGCCCCGATGCCGCCGCGCCGTTTTGCTTTTCGCTTTTTTTATTTTCTCTCTCTTTCCCGCTTTCGTTCGGCAAGCTACGAGTAGCTTGCTGGCTTGCCGTTGTAGAAGGTGGGGAGCCGCGGAGCGGCGCTTTGTTTTTCGCATTTTTTTTTTTCTCTCAGCCTCTTCGCGGTCGACGCGCGGCGAGGCGCAAAACGTGACACAGCTGGCGCCATCTGTAGCGCGTCGCGCCAACTCGCGATGCTCTCCTCAGCTTTTTGAACTACCGGGACGCGCTGCCGGCGCTGTGCTGCAGTGGCGGCAGATACGTACTCGCCTACGCTAACTTTTCGTCTTGTCTCGGCATAGTTCGTTTCAGAGGAACTTATTAATCTAAATGTTACGATTATTCTGAATGAAACATGCCGTCCACGGCAAACTTTTCATCGTTGTATCCGATATGCGGTGGATAACATATCGTTATATATGGTTTTTTTCCCCATAGCCCCAATGCATAAAATGAGACTGTTAAGTCGACCCATCGTTATAACCGATATATCGTTATATGTGGTATCGTTATAAGTGGACTGCACTGCAGCACATTGTGCAAGACTTTCCTCATTAACCTCACAATTATCAATGCTAGTGCAATTCCAATGCAAATATATGCCAGAAAAGCATATATTTACATTGGAAAAATCCCCCAAAACATGTAAAAGCTGTCTTTTCCTTCAAAACTTCTTCCATGTGTGCCTGCTACTGTTGCCTGATTGCAACCCCCTGATCGTTCTCTCATAAAGCATGTTAAATGGGCAAAATCCTAGACTAGCCTACAGTACCTCACGATATGCGAACGAGAGTGCTGGCAGATATCCCAACCCTAGTGTCTTTCCTAATACATCTTTTTAACACGAAAGTGTTTCATTTTGGAGTCCACCATGGCTCCGCTGACGTATTTTCGTCACAGGTATGATGATGTGAAATATATACTGAATTTACTGGCATAATTCTCGCAATTTTTTCGGGGGAAAAGCGATGCAAAGTTGGAGGGTGCAAGAATTACGCGGAGAAAACTTTCCACGAAAACGTGCAAAGCGAAACAGAAAACAAAGTGGCCGCAAATCGAGATTTGCACACCAGCAAAAACAGCAAGCTTTGAGAAGTACTAATTAAAACTTACCTCAACAATAAAAGCACAGGTTCAACACAAGGCAAGATTTATTTGAGACAAAAAAAGTGCAAGCAAATAGTCGGGAATTAGAATACCATATGCAAAGCTTGTGGGCGTTGCGTGCGTAGCGGTAGCGTTTGTCACTCAACAGGAGCCCTAAAAAGGTAAGCATACGATGTCAGTATTGCGCTGATGGCTATTTACCAGAATCGTCCACAGTTTCCTTCTGAATAAATAAAGTTTACCATCAATCCCAGTCTTAGACACAAGGCAGGCCCAACGCGTCTTGGTGGCTTTCAGCTGCCATCACCAAAAGCGCACACAAAACTTGTCGACTCCTAAGGGCCTACTGGCGGCTCTGTTGCCGTTGTTTAGTGCATGATCAATCACTTTCAACTTGAACGCAGCCGTGTGGCTTCAGTATTGCCCCATAACGTGACAAGATTACCAACACAACATACAAAACACGCTGCAACGCGCACTTGCCGCTTTGGCTTGGATTGGATTCAATCTTCGTGCCACAATAGTATGCTTGATGCTTAAGAGATGGCGCAAGATGGCCCATGTTATCATCATCAACGGCTGGAACGAGCAGACAACATTATTGCAGCAATTTTTGGGGGTGCAATAATTACTTGAGAAAAAAAAATCGAATTTTTGTTGGAGGATGTGGGGGGGGGGGGGTGCGAGAATTATGCGAGTGTGAGGATTACGCGAGTAAATACGGTATAATGAATTGCAGAAAAAAACTTCGACTACCTCTTGCTGAAAGAAACCATGTGTAGATGCAAAGTGGGCGCTAACGCATATACTGATGGCGACGTTGATGCTGGTACTCATCAAGCGAAAGCGAAGTAAAGAGGCCTTTGACTGAATTCATAACGCTCGATTCAGTGTCTACATATAAGGGGTGGCAGTGAACAGTAGTGCAGAACGAGCAGTCGGTTTTTTACTAGCAGACGCTGGCTGCATCAGTCTTGCAAAGCGAGAAAGGGGAAGCGAAGCAACAGTTTTGCGGGTGCCTTCTAAGGCCGGCACAAGACATGAGCATGCGCAGCAGGGGTGTACGGAGAGCCAGCATTGCACAGGCTAGTTCAAAGAGGTGCTTCACATCTTTAAAAAAAGATGAAAATAATCTGGCACTCGGCGTCAGCAACCTCTTGATTCTTAGTGTGCGGCGCAAACCACTATGCCATAAAGTGAACGTTGCGGAGGATGCTTACGGTAAGCCCTATACTATTATACACTTGACACGGTTTGCTAGTCCTCTTACGCAACTTTAGTGTATTTTCGTTACCAGTTGTGAGATGACACAAGGTCATAACTGCAGCCTTATGCCCTTACACCTCTTCTTCTACTACTGCAAGCTCAGCAAGGGCAGATTTCTAAAGAACCTGAGGGCCCTGCACTCCGCGGGAGAGAGTGGGGGGGAGTGATGTGGCAACACATTGAGCACAAATCGGTGTAGCCCATGCTGCAATGCGCGTCTGATAAGGAACAGCGCCACCGCAGTTTCACCAAAGGCTGACGTCGCCACAGGTGGCTATAAGACTCAAGCTACCAGGCTTGCTTCCCTGATTGTTTTTCTAACTTTTAGAGCGGACCGGCGGCATGTTTGCTCCGCTGCTGCTACCACGCTAATAAACGACTGTTATGTTTTATGTTGAGATTCGTCCTCCTTCAACTCCGCATCCCACAATGGAATACACCGCACGTCTCAATTTTTTTTAGAAGTTGGACACGAACCTACAGCGCAGTCTTTAGACAGGAATGACTAGAACTGAGAAGATGGTCCTGTGCTACCTATGGCTTGGAGTGGCCTTCACGAATGGCTTACTCGTTTCGCATTGGAATGTCACCCATGTATGCCCATCATGTGATAACTATAGTTTCAAGAAGACAATCACCGATATGAAAATCTGCACCAACGCAGGTGGCGTAGGACTCAGCACAACTCTAATTGATAATTGAGAAGCCCCGCCGCGGTGGTCTAGTGGCTAAGGTACTCGGCTGCTGACCTGCAGGTTGCGGGTTCGAGTCCCGGCTGCAGCGGCTGCATTTCCGATGGAGGCGGAAATGTTGTAGGCCCGTGTGCCCAGATTTGGGTGCATGTTAAGGAGCCCCAGGTGGTCGAAATTTCTGGAGCCCTCCACTACGGCGTTTCTCATAATCATATGGTGGTTTTGGAATGTTAAACCCCACATATCAATCAATCAACTCTAATTGAGAAGACTAACGAAGAAGAAAGGGTTATGAGTTACTGTATTTACTCGCGTATTGAACCCACTTGCATAATGAACCGATCCCCCCTGTGGTCCTTGCAGAAAATTTTTTCTTTAATGTATCTGTAAATTCTTTTCGGTATGATAGCCAGTGTCATTGACGATCGAAAGACCCTAAATCAAGCCATTATATCAGAAAATAACAACTCAATGAAAGTCAAAACCTAGTTTAGCAACCATGCTGAACAGTTGCGACCAGTGCAAGCGCAGATAACGTCAATCAAAACTTGAAGGTCGCGCCTTTTGTGGCAAAGCGCCATCTGTTGAATGCAGGAGAAACCTTTTTGTTGATAATGCCACGTAAGCACAGCGGCACAAAAACAAACCATTAACAAAGCGCTTGGCCTCCGAAATGGTGCACGTGCGGCATAGACTTAACATGGCCTCCGAGATCGCGCGCCTGCAGCCTCGGAGGCCATGCAAAGCGCAACCACAACGACGGCGCGTCGTGTACCCGCAACGTATACCGCAGTGTGTGCCGCCATCTGACGCTGCGTTTTTGTTCTCGGGTTTGTCGTTGTGAACGTCTCTGAGACACCTGCTGCTCAAGGCGCGTTGGGCCGCAACGCTAGCTACACGGCGGGTTACAAACAGCACGCACTGTAGCATGGGAACCAAGTGGCTGGACGACACTTCAGCGTTGATTCGTGTGCTTTAGCTACAGGAGGAAACAAAAAGTTTCTGGCTACAAAAAAGATTTGTTGTGCGTTTCTCGGGCCAAAAACAAGCAAAGTCGTGATGCGATATTTTTGTTGTTTTAACTCCCATGACTTTTTTATTCCGTGCAATGAACCCTCCCCCCAAATTGGTGTCAACATTTCTGAAAAGAGGGGGGGGGGTTTCATTATGCAAGTAAATACGGGATGTTAGCCGGTCGCTATCCAAGGCAGAAGGCAACTACTACACAACTTAAAGAAAGTGCCTTGCCATCATCTGTGCTATGTCAAAGTGTTGCCCCTACCTCTATGGAATGCCTAATAAAGTTGTGAGCGACCACCATGCCGTGTGGTGGTAAACTTGAAGTACTCTTCAGGTTGTCTCGAGCTATAGATTATAAAACTTCAATAATTCAACATAGGAGTTTTCAAATTGGCCGGCGCAAAACTTAGCGTTAGCGTTTTGCCCCACTGCTAATGCTTCATATGCTACACTCACGGGATCTCATCAAGTGACGAAAATAGAAAGCGATCACAACGAATGCTGACAGCATACGCTATTCGAAAATTCTATATTACCGTCATATACAAGTTCCGATGAAAATGCTCAGACACAAACTGCTTGTTCGTGCCCCCCTTGACCTACCACTAGAGGACAACGAGAACGGCAACTCCTTCTTGGCAACCTTACGCGTTAATAATTTCACCGAAGGACAAAGAGCCAACCCGGGATTCAAGGGCCTTTTGAAATATGCCTCAAGGGCACAGCCACCAATGTTCCAAACATATTCAAACGAAAAGTTGAGTGATTTGCCTTGTCGAACGGCGTTCTCATATAGAAAAAATTCTTGTCACTTTGAGCCAACTATATCTTCGAATCAAGAAACTACTCCTCAGATACAAGAAAAATATTACCAGCTTCGTCTAACTGCCACAGTCACCCACTATACGAAGACTTGCCGCGAGTGTCAGTGAAAAAAGACACATATCGCTGAGAAGGCCAGCCAGACTTCTTCAGCACATCGACCCACCTTGTGGGCTGTCACAGCAAATCTGCATGGACTTACAGGGGCTACTACAGGCATTGAATTTCGGAAACAAATGAATCGTTTTAGCTACTGACTACCTCACCCACTACAATAAAACAAGCGCTTGTAGCAAAGTTCTTCATCGAGAACATTGTCCTGCTCCAGAGGTTCTCATTACCGACAAACGTGCACCCTTTACTGCGCACATAACTCAGGCTATCCTGAATTACAGCCAGACAAGTCACTGTCCAACCACCACCTGCCTCTTACAGACCAATGGCTTCATCGAGTGTCTAAATAAGACCATGGCAGATATGCTGGCAATGTTCGCTGATGTCGAGCAAAAGAAATGGAATACCATACTTTCGTACGTTACCTCTGCATACAACATGGTCATAGAAGAAAAGTTACAACTTTGCCACAAAGACAAAGCAATGAATGTGATAGCAACAAATTATATTGTCAGGTGAAGAATGGAAAGCAGATTGAATGTGCACTGCATTACTCACACAAAAATGCGGCACAAAACATACTCACAGGTACAGCTGAACGTGAATAAGTGCCTCAGTTGTTACTTCGCTTTGTCTGAAAAGCCCGCCCTTTTCACAAACAGAGACTGTGCGAGGAGTGCAGGGACCTTTGTGCGCCCGGTGACTACACATGAATTGTTACGGCGGAAGCCTAAGGCGTAAGATTCTATTATGAACGTGTGCTTGCGCTTCTAAGATGAGTGCATGCACGCATGAGCATCTCCCTCCCATTTCACGAGGGAAAATCAGGTACAGCTGAACGTGAATAAGTGCCTCAGTTGTTACTTCGCTTTGTCTGAAAAGCCCGCCCTTTTCACAAACAGAGACTCTGCGACGAGTGCAGGGACGTTTGTGCGCCCGGTGACTACACATGAATTGTTACGGCGGAAGCCCAAGGCGTAAGATTCTATTATGAACGCGTGCTTGCGCTTCTAAGATGAGTGCATGCACGCATGAGCTTCTCCCTCCCCTTTCACGAGGGAAAATCGGCTTGAGAGATCAACCCATCAGCGCACGTCGCCGCATCGTGATGATCTGGCAATGCGTGCTCATTGCGTCATCCGGCTGGTGGTAATGCTGAAAACATGATAGTTCCCCGGAGATTGGCATCGCTAGCGGTAAGTGGTAAATAAAAATAGCTCGCCGTTTCTACGTTGAAGGAGGTGCTCCTTTCTGGCTCAGTGGCTAACACCACGCACTCACAAGGAAGAAATCGGACGTTCGGTTTTGCGGGCTGGAGTCTTTTCTCAATTATTTTTCTTCTTGCGTTTTCATATATATATAGACTAGTATACATATACGGAGAATAACGACGGTCACCGACACTGACGACGGCCACTACATCCAGCCGGGAGTGTCCATATAATTGCTATTGCACTAAAATGAAGCAGATGATGCCATAAAAGTTGGTCTATGGAAAGAACCCGGCCACAAAGCTGGACGCCATATAACCATATGTTACTGACAAAGAAAGCCTCGACGTGATTGTATACCTTCAGTGTGCCAAAGAAGCCTGAAAACTTGCCTGCCTCCGCATCAAGAATTAACAAATGACGAAAAGCCACCATTACAATCTTCGACGATGCTTCATGGACGACCAGCCCAGTGACCGTATTTGGGTGTGGACGCCGATATGCCAATGTTGACTTGGTGAAAAAAATGCCCTCACCTTCTCTAAAGCAATTGTGAAGAAATGAGAATGCACTTCTTGCGCCGAAAGAGGGTACCATTGCCGTCAGACATCTGCCTTCACCGACTTCTGCAATCGCCTTGAGAGATGCCCAGTCAGCGAACGGTCGAGAGTGAAGAGAGAGCGAACGAGAGAGTAAGGCGCCAGCGTTCTTGGCTCGGCATTGGCGTTTCACAGTGGTGTCTTGAGCAAACATTTCCGGATGTTCTTGGGAGGCACCCAGCCAGCGAACGGTCAAGAGTGAGGCGCGAGGGGACAAGAGAGTAGGACGCAAGAAAGAGAGAGGGCAAAAGGCGAGAAAAAGAGTGGCGAAGCACTGCACCTACTCTTCTCTACACTCTCTCGCACAACATGCTTCAATAGCTAGGGGCCTGAATAAGCGTGCGTGCCCCCAGATGCAGATGTTGCTATAGGAGAGAAAGTGAGAGCGAAGAGATAACACCTGCCAGTGCATGAACACCGCCGCGGACAATGCCGGATGCCTGACATAGCCCGACTAACAAATGCATTCACATTTAGAATTTCTGCGCTGACACTTTGAACTGTGCAGGGTAGCACAATGTCTCGGCCCACTCGACTACGAGGTTGTCCCCGACAGCATCAAGAGCTCTCAACAGTGCAGTGCCTGACCTGAAGTTGTTCATGTCGTGCGCCTCAAGCCGTTTCTAGCACGTTAATGAACCTAAAGACTATTTTTTTTAATTATTTGCTCTATTATTGTAACTTATTACTTGTACTTTCATGCTTTTTTATTGTATTTTCGTCTTCTGTTAAAGCATTGGGGCGATGCCTTTTTGAGAGGGGGGTAATGCCACATTCCTTTCTCGAGGCTTGTTATCGTCCCGTGTAGGTGCTTCTTTACGCAAACTGTGCTGAACGACTAATAACCATCTAGCTAATCTTACAAACTTTCAATGCAGCTATGCACACAACACGAACATTACGAATTCTTCTGGAACTTATATGGCTGCTAGTGAAAACCCTGGAATATTCAGGGGCACATGTATAAATGCCGACGCGCATCACCACTTGTCAGCTTATTGACGGCCGATGCTCTGTTTGCCGCTATCAGTATCAGTGGGCATCGCTGTAATCTGACTTTCCATTTACCAACCCCAAGTTCAGCCAAATGAACAGTTTTATCTTGGACACGCTTACATCTTGATGCTTCCATTTTAATGGGTGTGTTAGCCTGTTAACTAACAGAGGCTTTCCATTTTTTGAAGCTTGCAGTATCCCAACCTAACAGAATGTTTGTCAAATACAGCAGCACACAACGATTGCGTGGCATTTCACCTAGCACGTAAGATACCACAAATGCGTGACCTGTCTCGAGTTACACTCAGAGCTAATTATACATTTGGAGAAAAACAACCGCCGACTCTACTTACCTGCTTTTCTTTTTAACACTCACTCCATACTACCGGCAAGCTGCATGGAGCCTTTACATTACATCATGCATGGAGCCTTTACATGCATGGAGCCTTTACTATTACATCCCTCTCAGCCAAAATGTGGCGACAGCTGTCAGTTCCACTTCTATATTCTCGCCCACTGCCTGCGCCACATCGTGGCAGGCCTCACCGTGAGTTTTTCATCGAGCGGCTGTGGTACTTGAATGAGTGCGTGCACGTTGAACCACTGCTTTCTTCACTTTCTACTAACAGGAAGCTTTCTAACAAATTTTTTGATGTGCACCTGTGAGGCCACTTACCGGCTTCCACTGTGACTGTGCTGTGTTGCGTGCAGATCTTTGAGAGCACAACTTCACTAAGGTACACGCTTCAGCAAGGTATTGCCAAGTGCAGAAGTAAAAACTAACACCATCCCAGTTATGATAAGGCTCACATGCTCCCACTTGGTAATCGAGTTCTCTGCATGGTCGCTGCCTAATCTTCCAAGTATACCTGGAGTGCATGATCCAAGTGCACCAGGGCCATGAATGAAAGGAATGGGCTCACATCAGGTGGTGGGAGCGTCTGCCCTCGCAGTTTGGTGATGGTGATGGGAAGACTACAGTGCCTTCCCATATAGAACAGGGGTGTTTAACAGACATGAGTCAACGCAAATTGGCAGCATAAAGCCACGGCTATCTGCAAGTCAAGCACATCCCAAGTTTTCCTTCTCTGCATGCTTGAAGTACAGAATAAACAACTTTAAAATAAATGAGATAGAAAGGAAGAAAATGACAATTCATTAAACGAAAAAACACACTGTCATTACACAAATACAATTGTTTTCTTTGGGATTTGCACTATTGTATTTCATGACTGAAAGAAGCAGGCCACCTACTTGTATGGCCAAGTGAAACCACTGTTCTGCTTCTTCGACTTTTTTGTCATCCATGGAAAGCATGCCCAGGTTGAAGTAGACACGCTCATTGGCCTTGCCCTTGTGAAGCAGCAGCTCCAACCTGTGACACACAAGACCTTGCTTTGCGCCAGTGTTCAAAAGAACCAAGACACAAACCCGACAAATAACCACCATATATTCAAGACTGCTGGGTGTTCTGTTTTGCATAATTATTTACCATTGATTGTACAAAGTTATCATTTCACCCGTGCATTTACTTCTATGATGCAGATTGTTATGTTGTCTCGATTTGTACAATGTTATTTAGTGGAATATTTTCAGTAGTTACTGTAAATTCAATTCCTACATGTTGTTTCTCCAATTGTTACCAAGTTAATAAACTTTTTAACATGCGCCTTTACTTAACGCATGTTTTTATTTGCACAGTGTATCAACATCCTTTAAATTTTTACCGATGCTTCTTTGGTTTTACAGTGAAATCTGTCATGAGATCAAAATGCGGGTCACGTGCGGCGCCGAAGTTGTCTGCTGCCACCGGTGTCTGTAACCTTTATCGCAAGTAATAAGAAAAAAAACTAAATAAAAACACCAACGACACACCCGGGTCTGCTGCACGCCCGCCCAGTAATTTATTACTGAGCCAAGCCGTTGCATGAAACTCCTTCCTAACTGGCCTTAGGCAGGCTTGATGTTGGGAAAGGAATCCCGTTAGTATGAGTATTAAAGCATTTTAGAATGTTAAAGGAAGAACCAGGAAGGAAGAAGGACCAAGAGGTTAGCCAGAAAGGACCAACCAGGCATCATACAATGTGAATTGTCTAACGAGTGGGTCTACATATGCTCCACCCCATCAAAAAACTTGTTCTTGATCACCTAATAACTGTGGCACATACCCACTTCAGGTATAATTATTCATCATCTGCTACTGCATAAAAAAATTGCACAAAATTCTTAGCAACTGCGCAGCAGACACCACGCTTCTCCTAAGAACGACGAAGGATGGCATAGTGAATGCTGGCCATGCAACTACATAAAATATGTGATTATTTATGGTGTAGTGGGTATTCAGCAATTGTACTTGTAGCAGTTACACAAAGAGTGTATAAATAAGTTAAAAAAAAAGCTCTGAAAGGCTGCTCTTCCAGCTTTTGCTGTGACTGTGCTGCGCATTTTATGCAGGCCTGGCGTTTTTTCGTTTTTCATGTCGCATTGCATCATGTACCCCATTACTTATGTAACACCCCTATAAAAGGGGCCTTAAGAAAATAAGTCCTGTAGAACAAAGGAGGATTCAAGTCCATGGTTTAGACTGCTCATAGTCGTTCTTAAGACACTACAATAGTGACAAAGTAAACTGCTTTGCGATCATTTCCGCGCCCCACTTCACAGATCTGTTCTTCGCCAGTGTGACCGGATCTATCTATTATGAGCTGTTCTGCGTTAGCCCCGCCATTGCCGTTCCCAATGTCTCTAGAACTAGGTAAGTTGCAGAACTAAGTAATGTTGCGTGGCACCGCTGCTGCCAGCGACAAATGTGGAGCTGCTGTCGCATCCGGATTCAGACACTGCATGATCGCTCATGTCACTCCTGTAACCTCCGTCGGCTGTGCATGTTGCAGGGCGTCGCTATCCGTGGAGGCTTCTTTCTACGTGAACAGTTTTGCGCTTCACTATGCCCTGTTGTGTTCTGTACGTGTGGCATGTCTCAATCTTGCCCCCATGTTGTGCCCCCGGCTGCACAAGTAGCTACAGAAAATCAGACACACTACGAGATTTTTTTCGTACTCTGCGTGGACATGAGCAACGAGAGGCGTGGGATCACGTTATTCCTCATGCGGATAGAAAACTGTCTAACACATCATGTGTGTGATATGCACTTTCATGAGGAGGACGTCCTGATGACTTTCACTCACGTCATGAATGATAAGAAGGTACAAATTGCCAGAGAAAAGTGGGACCTTGTCGAAAAGCGTTCAATGGCTATTTCCAAATTTTCCCATTTTCCTTTCAATACCCACGACAAAGAAACGAAAGCTGCCCGATAAGTGTGATGGACTTGCTGGAATATCATCGGCGAAAAAGAACCGACTATCTCCGAGCACTGTGCCCGAAAACAGTGAAGTAAGTCCCGACACGTCAACAGGTGGTGCCACTTAGCTTTAACACATAGACAACGTTTGTTTGCCTGCTGCATGCTGGCGAAAACTTGTTGAGAATGGCGAGACAGGACCTTGTGATGTTTCCAGTGCTCAAAAAAAGAAAAAAAGGGTGCTATTTATGGAGAGATGAGCAGTCATCGCAGAAAACATCACAGCCACCATTAGCAGCCATCACCGTCGCTTAGCCAAGTCGCCCGGCAATGTAGATATCATCATCCAATTGGACGAACTTTGGCAGGACATAGAAAAGCTGAAAGCGTGTTCAGGTTGTCTCAATTCGTCAGCAGGCAGCCTTGTGAGTAATGACTGTGAAGTGCTCACCGATACCCCTAAGTGCGGTCCTTCCTCGAAGCTTTGGTTTAACCTGTGTTAACAGGCTTTATTACAGGAACCCAAGATGAAGCAGAGGGAAGACATGCTCAGTAAAAAGGTCATATTCACAGGTTTTTGATGGTCTACGTTGCTAGAGAATGTGAGTGGCATGAAAAAAAAAAAAAAAAAGAGCAGACTATAGAACCATACAAAAGCCATGGAATTGCACTACATAGTTATAATTTATTTTAAGGCACGAAAAACAAAGTCACGATAGAGAACACAGGACATTTTGTGATTGTGTTTTTTGCACCTAAAAATCAATCGCAAACGTACACCAAGTAGGTACTAATGGACAGACTCGTATGTTATGCTCGATATCAAGCATCGTTTATCGTGGGCAGTTCAGAAAGCCATAATTATACTGTCTTTGCCTTACACCGCTAAATATTGCAAAGTATTACGTTTCTGTAGCAACACAACAAAAAATCCCGATAATATAGTGTTGGCAAAGCTCTTTCTGAAAGGCCGCTACGGGGTCATGCCACGGCGACTACGCATTTTCGTCTGCTAGGGGAAGCTTCTTGCGCTGCTGCCATCAAACCAGAAGCTGTCTTGATGCTGCGTGACGGGTCGGCTGTCGCGGAGTGCTGTGCTTTATTGCTTGTACTTATTGTTTATTGTCTTTATTATTGTACCTTCATCTTTTGTTAAAGCATCGGGACGATGCCTTTCCAGAGGGGGGGTAATGCCACGTTCCTTTCAAGTTTTGTTATCACCCCATTACACTATGTTTAGTGCAAATCACACCTACAATGCTCGAAAAGCTTCGAGGCTGTAGTAGATCGTTTTGTTAAGATTACGCCCACTTCGTGAACATTGCAGATTATTCTGGAACCTACGGAACCGCCAGCAATAACGCTAGAACATTCCATGACAAGTGTATGAATGCCGACGTGCTTCGCCGCTTGTCAGTTGATTGACGGCCGACGCTCTGCTCGCCGCTATCAGTGCCAGTGTCTTGCTGTAATCCGACTTTCCTTTTACGTGGCCACAAGTTTCGCCCAAATAAACAGTTTATTGCCTGACCTGCAGTCTGCTCCCTTTGTCCACACTGCTCCGAAGACCTGCACCAGACTATCCAAGCGATCGTTCGAGAGGAGCTGCGCAAGCTGTTACCCTCAGCACAGCTTCAAGTGAACTCGATCGCTGACATTGTCCGTGAAGAAGTTCGGCAATCGCTTCAAATTTCCGAAGCACCGCAATCTCAATCACAAGCAGTGAGCTACGCTGCTGCAGCCCGACGCTACGCTCCCCCTTCACGCCAACGTCCAGAGGCCGCACCGTCGCAGTTCCGCTGCCAGCCACCGCTACCGTCGACGCCATACCATCCACCCACTGCCCAGCGCAACGCTCCAAGGAAAAGTGACGTGTAGCATGCTCCGAACCACCGATCTCACTACTACCACTGCGGATACCACTGCTGCCAGTATCGCCAGATGAGACTGCCTGGTTTCGCAATAGACGCGCCTTGTCCGCAGCGGGGGAAAGAACACGCGACATTGCCAACTACCTCGCAGCAGAGCAGTGCACGCCCCGAGGATCTTCCCGTTCGCTGTCACCGGGCCGCTACATGATGTCACCTCACTGCCGGCCATACACTGGCCCAACCCAGGGCTGGTCGCCTAGCCCGTACTCGGAAAACTAAGGGCAGCAGCTCATGGCGGTGCGGTTGCTGTACGATGAACTGCCAAAGATCCTCCTCTGCTCCCGCCGCCGTCACGACGAAACTACAAGAACCCACTGCAACGTAAATGTAGTTCTGACCCCACAAATTTGCGGCTAAAATGTGACTTGATGACGCAAGGTTGAAGCAGCGGCACAAACTGCCGCAGCCGTGATATAAAGCCACGACCCAATTGCAATGCAAGACGACGATCTAGCAACCTCGACGTAATATTTGACGGCTACCTCGTCACTGCTCTCGTTGATACTGGAGCCAACTATTCCACCATCAGTGGGGCGTTCGCTGCGAAGTTGAAGAAAGTTAGGACACCTTGGGAAGGCCTCGAAATCTATACAGCTGGAGGTCACCTAGTTACGCCGGCAGGAACCTGTACAGCCAGAGTCAGCACTAACCGCAAGATTTATCTTGCAAGCTTCATCGTGCTATAGCATTGCTCAAGAAGTGCCATCCTTGGTATAGACTTCTTAAGCCTCCAGGGTGCCGTCATCGACCTGAGAACAAAGTCAATAACACTATCTACAGAAAAAGCACTGCCGCCTCACATGCCGCCAGGAAGGAACGCCTTGAATGTGCTGGAAGTCACCGTTTTTCCTCGCTCCAGCATTTTGGTCAGCACTTGAGAATCAACAGACATGCAAGGCGTCATTGAAGGCGACCAGAACCTCAAAATTTGAAGGCGACCGATCAACCGCAAAATTTGCTTCGCCAGAGGAATAGCCGACATAGCCGACATTATTCAGCCTTCAAAGATTACATGGGCATTACTGGTGGTGTTAATAAGAAAAAAGTATGGGACACTACGCTTCTGCCTTGACTATCGCCGACTCAACAAGATAATGAAGAAGGTCGTATACCCGATCCTTCGAATAGACGACGTCCTAGATCAACTACGCAACGCCAAATCCTTTCGATGGACCTCAAGACAGGCTATTGGCAGATTGAAGTAGACGAGCGAAACCGAGAAAAGACTGCGATCATAACACCAGACGGCTTATGAGAGTTCAGGGTCATGCACTTTGGTCTTTGCTCGGCAAACCCAGCCAAGACTGTCCATATAGTTACTATCACAATAAAAAAAAAAGCAATGCTGGACGTCGCCGGAGGCCACACCATGTGCCCGTAGTGAAACTACGCACATGCGCATGGCATCGAAAAGGAAAAGTGAATAACAAGGACGCATACACGGATACCACAGAAAACTATTCAACAAAGTGCCCTCCATTTGCAGCGTGGCCCCACATCTGTGACACTAATAAAAGCATGGCACTGCCAACACACAAACGTAGCTTTCTTTTCCAACGAGTCAGAGATACAGTCCTGGCTGACTTGAAGTGGCAGACTTGCCTCGTGTACCTTGATCTTGATGTTGTGTTTTCGTCAAGCTTCAAAGAACACTTCCAGCGCCTCGAATTCGTACTTCAACCAACCAAAACCTCCGGACTCACTCTGCAGCCAGAAAAGTGCCACTTTGCCTACAAGCAACTGTTGTTCTTGGGACACGTGATAAGGAAGTCTGGAGTACGCCCCGACCCGCAGAAGACAACAGCCATCGGTGCATTCCCGCCACCCGCTGACAAGAACGTCGTTCGTTGATTTCTCGGCCTCTGCGCCTATTACGGGCATTTCGTCAAAAATTTTGCCCGCATCGCCGGGCCACTCACTAACCTTAAAAAGCCCGACCTCGAGTTCAAGAGGGAAACCCCGCAGGAGGAAGCATTTCAGGAGCTAAAACGACGCCTGCAGACATCGCCGATACTTGCGCATTTCGATGAAAACGCCGACATGAAAATCCACACCGACGCAAGCAGTGTAGGGCTGGAAGCCGTCGTGGTGTAGAAGATTAACCGACTTGAAAGGGTCATCAGTTATGGGAGCCAGTCGCTATCTAAGGTGGAAGTCAACTATTCCACAAAAGAAACGAAGTGTCTTGCTGTTATCTGGGCTACCTTTAAATTTCGCCTCTATCTTTACGGGAGGCCTTTCAAAGTTGTGAGCGACCACCATGCCCTCTGTTGGCTAGCTTACTTGAAGGACCCTTCAGGTCGCCTCGCACGGTGTAGTCGGCGGCTTAAGGAATTAGACATCACCGTCGTTTACAAGTCAGGGCGAAGGCACTCTGAAGCCGACTGCTGTCTCACGCCCTCGTTGAACCGCCGCCGCAGGACAACAAGCATGGCGACTGCCTCCTGAAAACCTTAAGTGTCGATTTCGCAAAACGACAGCGTGCAGACCCTGAAATCAAGGGCCTTGTGGAATACCTACAGGGCAAGGCTGCCATTGTTCCAAAGGTATTTAAGCGAGGACTGGCTTCATTTTTTTTTTGCAAAACGGCATCTTCATTAAGACAAACTTTTCACCACATCAGGCCAACTACCTTTTTGTAGTACCTTCAGCTTTACGTCCAGAAGTCTTGGATGCTGTACACGGCAACCCGACGACTTGACACCTCGGTGTTTCCCGTACACTCGCGAGAATGCAGGAAAAGTATTGCTGGCCATGACTTGCCACCGACGCCACTCTTTACGTCCGGACATGTCGAGACTGCCAACGATGAAAGACTCTGAATATTAGGCCAGCCGGACTTCTCTAGTCTATCGAGCCACCTCGCCGGCTGTTTTCGCAAATAGGCATCGACTTACTGGGGCCGTTCCCGACATTAAATTCCGGAAACAAATGGATCATCGTAGCGACTGACTACATCACCCACTACGCCGACACAAGGGCTCTGCCCAAAGGCAATGCCACTGAGGTAGTAAAGTTCTTCATCGAGAACATCGTCTTGCATCACGGAGCTCCAGAGGTATTCATCACAAACGGAGGTATGGCCTTTACGGTGGACCAAACTCAGGCATTCCTGAGGTGCAGCCATACAAGTCACCGTTGGACCACCACCTACCATACACAGACCAACGGCCTCACCAAGCGTCTCAACAAGACCATCGCTGATATGCTAGCCATGCACGTCAACGTCGAACACAACACATGCAATGCAATCCTTCCGTACGTGACCTTCGCGTACAACACAGCCGTCTAACAAATGACGCATCTGACGCCGTACAAGCAAGGAGCCCCGCCACGAAGCTCGATGCCCTGCTACCCAACGTCAGTGACGCAGAAAACAACGACGTGGCTTTCTACCTCCAGTGCACCGAACAAGCTCAACAACTCGCCCACCTGCGCATCAAAAATCAGCAGAGATAGCACAGCCTCCGTTACAACCTTCGACAAAGCTACGTAGAATACCAGCCCACAGAGCGCGTTTGGGTATGGACGCCGATACGCCGACGAGAACTGAGCAAAAAACTTCTTCGACGGTAGTTCGGACCGTATAGGGTAGTTTGACGTCTCGGCGCACTCGACTACGAGGTTGTCCCCGACGGCATCACGAATCACGAACTCTCAACGGCGCCGTGCACAACCTGAAGTCGTCCATGTTGTGCGCCTCAAAGCGTTTCTTGCGCGTAACTAACATATTGACTGTATTATTCGTTGTTTCTCTATAATTGTGCTTTGTTGCTAATGCCTATTTGTCGTACTTTTTTGTTTTATTGTTTTTTTTCTTGCATGCATCTTGCTCTTGTATTTTTTAAGCATCAGGACGATGCCTTTTTCTAAGTAGTGTGATGCATGTTGCGTCCTTAAGTTTTGTTATCGCATCGTTTCACTGCCAATAAATCTCAGCACAAACCAAGCCTACACTGTTCGAGAAACTTTCGAATGGCAGTATATAATTTTGTTAAGATTGCGCCCACTTTGTGAACATTACAGATTATGCTGGAACGTATGTAACCGCTTGCGATAACGCTAGAATATTTGATGGCAAGTGTATAAATGCTGACACGATTCGCCGCTTGTCAGTTGATTGACAGCCGACCCTCTGTTCACCGCTATCAGTGCCAGGGTCTTACTTTCATTTTTCGCGGCCGCGGCCACAAGTTCGGACCGAACAAACAGTTTCTCTCTCAACCTGGAGTCTGCTCCCATTGTCCACGTCATGACCCCATGACAATACATTTTCCCGGTAAGTATAAAGGGCTGTAAGTATAACAGCTGTAAGTATAACTTACAGCTGTTGATAGAAATCTCGGGGAGAACTACTGTGTTTTCAGCATTACCAGCAAGATGGCGCAATGATCGCACATCGCCACATCGTCACGACGTGGCGGCTTGCGCTCTTCCACACGTACTTTGCCCCATGAAGAGGAGGGGGTGGACGCTCTCTCTTGCACCCTTATGTAACGGTAAGGAGGATCGTGCATCTTAGCTGGCCTAGGGTTTTCCCTCGAACGATTCTGTTGTAGTTACCAGGTGTACAAAGGTCACTGCAATCATCGCATAGTCTCCGTTTGCGAAAAGGAAGCGCTTTTCAGACACAGCAAAGCAACAACTAAGATGCTTACCGTATTTTTCGGTGTATAAGCCGCGGTTTTTTTCTGAATTTTTCGTGGGTGCGTCTTATACAACGATGCGACTTATATACATTCAAAATCGAGTTGGATGCCACGGCTTGGGTGGCGCTGTTTACGTCAAGCGGGCATCAAAATGGCGTCTACGGCGCTTCACCGCCTTCTGCGATGCACAGAAACCACATTTAAAAAGAAAGTAAGATTAACGGTAAGTTAACACCCTAAAAATAACGCAGCTATGTAGTTTTGCACAAAAAAATAATCAGAGGGGTGAAAATGTGGAGGTATTTTTTAAATTATAAATTATAGAAAGCAAGTTTGGATTTCAGAGCCACTTTTTTTACCGTCCCTTCCGTCCGCCATAACGTTTTCATTGCACTCATGGAGGAAGGAAAAAGGTAAAGAGAGGGCATGCCCAGCCGGCGCAGGGCGTAAAAAGTGTGGCGGAAATGACATCATGGTGGCCATATTCACTAGGCACAATGGTGGCATTGCTATGATTACGTGTTGCGCAGTGGAGCTGATCCAGCAGTGAGCGGCCACGGCTGGCGGCGGAATGTGTGCCTCCCCAGGTCTCGTGCTGAGCCGTGGCGGACAATATCTGTGCTCTGCGCCGCGTTATTGGTTACGCAGTGTTCTCCTAGCTGTTACATTACTCTTAGCAACGTTTACAAATCCTTTTGTTCATCACGGGGTTTCAACAGTGCGTAGAACAAGTGCATATCCATGTGTCGTGCGGCGGATGACGCGGATGAAGCAGTTAGTGTTCAGCGAAATTGCGTTGGGCGCCATGATGAAGCTGAATGACGACGAACGCCTCGCAGGTCAGTGACGGTTGAGCAGTGCTCCTGCTTGTGACAACGGACGGCGCTGTTGAGCCCAGCAAGACGCCGTGAGGACCATGTGCACATACGTAGTTTCGTGTTGTGTGTGTACAGTAACAACTTGCATGTGCGTATTAAAACACCTTTTCTGTTCCGCTTGGTACACTCTCCACCAGCATTGCATGTAATCTCAACGTAACAGCAACCATGTTCAACTGTCACTAGCACCGTGCTCAGTCACCACGGTCGCAGAATGCTGACGCCGGTGATTTTCACGCGGAACACGGACACAGTGGCAAGACGCTGTGTCGGCCGCGTGGCGGAATGCAACCGTAGAAGGCGCACGACCGATCGTGTTGTCTGTACAGTTGCTAAATTAATGACGTGAAAGCACTCGCCGTTGTCAGTGCATCTAGCGCGCGTTCTCTCGTAGTTGCTTCGTTGTCGGCGAGCTGTTACTCCCTGTTATTACTCGGATGAAGCGATTTCGCTGAAGGTGTCCCGCTGGCTCAGAGTGATGAGCCCAGTTCCATTAATTTCGGATCGTCACGACACACGCGCTGTGCAGCCCACGTGCTTTCCGAGCCGGAGAGGGAGTCGCGCCTTCTGCTTCGCATTCATATGTAAACAAGAGAGGAGAATTTGCCTAGTCAATATGGCCGACTTCCGGCTTCATCGCGGCTTCACAACGAGTGACGTCAGGGCCTCTCCTTACCTTTCCTTCCTCCGTGATTGCACTCGCTGTGTCGGTGTTGCTGCGCGCATCCCGTGTGTTGTGTTGTGCGTCATAGCACAGAGCCGGCAGCGTCGTAGAATCTCGCGAACCATGGCGCCGCTTGGAAAGCAAAGTCGGTGAAGCTATGACGCCAAGTTCAAGCTGCGCGCTGCTGAATTTGCCGAAAACCACGGGAACAGAGAAGCAGGGAGGCAATTCGACGTCAGTGAAAAAATAATCCGTGACTAGCGCAAGGCCCACAGCGTCCTCCGGACGATGAAGTCGACAAAGAAGGCCAACCGCAGCAAGAAGGCGAGCTGGCCGGACCTCGAGCGTAGCCTGCGCATGTGAGTACTGCAACAACGAGCCGAAGGAAGAGGGCTGTCAACAGTGGAGCTGCGCCTGAAGGCGAAGGCTCTAGCAGCGGAGAGCAATGTTACGGGATTCAATGGTGGTCCGTCATGATGTTTCCGCTTTATGCGACGGAATCAGCTGGTTATGAGAGCCCGGACGACAGTGTGCCAGAAGCTGCCCGACGACTTTCAGGTGCAACTGGACAACTTCAGCTCATTCGTGAGGAAGGAAGTTGCGAAGAAGAATGTCAGCGCGAGCCACATCGTTAACATGGATGAAGTGCCGCTGACATTCGACATCCCGCTTGGGAGAAGCATCGCCGAAAAAGGCCAGAAAACTGTCACGGTGAGGACAACAGGCCACGAGAAGTCCCACTTCATCGTTGTGCTCGCCTGCTGCGCGGACTGCACAAAGCTGCCTCCCATGCTAATATTTAAGCGAAAAACCTTGCCGAAGGATAATTTCCCTCCTACAGTGGTGATTCAGGCGAACACAAAAGGTTGGATGGACGAGGGAATGATGAGTGTGTGGCTTGACCGCTGTTTTTCCCGTCGACCAGACGGATTCTTCCACGTGAAGCCAGGAATGCTGGTAATGGACAGTATGCGGGCACATATCACCGATATTGTCAAGAAAAAGATCAGTTCAAAGAACTGTATGCCAGTGATTATTCCCGGCGGCATGACGAAGATGCTTCAGCTGCTTGACATTTCTGTCAACCGCAGCTTCAAGGCAGTTCTGCGACGTTCGTGGGAAACGTGGATGTCGGAGGGAGAACACAGCTTCACAAAAACGGGGCGCATGAGACGCGCAGAGTTTGGCGAAATGGGTGAGTGACGCTTGGGAGTCAATTTCTGCGAAGACCATTGTGGTGGGCTTTCGCAAGGCCGGTTTGACCCCCTGCGCGGCCGATGGCGACGTTGAAGAGTCCGATTCGAGCGAGTCGGAGGACGACAGTGATGTGCCAGCAGTACTGCAACCAGAAGTAGCTGCATTGTTCGTGAGCGACTCGAAGGAAGACGACTTCGATGGCTTTGAATAAACGTCACCAAGCTATCGGAATAATAAAGGTACTTCTGAAAGTATTGTTTTTATGTGTGTTTAAAAGCGCTCGCACGCGTGACTGCCGATAGCTAGAAACGTGCAAAAGCGTTGGCCGTCGCAAGCATCCATTTTTGCAATGCATTGTCACGACGAGATACTTAAATGTCGGTGGTCGAATGAGCAAGTGCGTCTTCTACACCGGTGCGACTTATGCACCGGTGCGACTTATATACGTTTTTTTTTCAGAAAAACTGCTATTTTGAGGGGAGTGCGACTTATACAAGGGTGTGACTTATAAACTGGAAAATACGGTATTCATGTTCATCTCTACCTGTGAATACGTTTTGAGTGTCATTTGTGCGTGAGAAACGCGGGGCCCGTTTAGATCTGCTTGCCATTCTGCACGTGACCGTCCAATTTGTTGCTATCGCCGTTCATTTCAAAGCTGTGACTTTTTTTTTTTTTTTGTTAGAATCAGTTTCAATCATTGGTGAGCCTCTGTAGTAGAACACCTGATTGCCGTGCAGAGAGCTTTAGTTCGATTCCTACTCGTATTGAAATTCTTTATTATTTGTTTTAGTGGCTGGTTTCTGATTTTTCTTTTCACAGAGAAGGTGATTTCACGCGCACAACCGGAGACACCAACATCCGAATTTCTGTCAAACGAGCCCTTTAACGCTACCGAATACAAACAATATACAGAGCATAAATAAAATAAATACAGTAAAAGCTCGTTAATTCAACACCCGTTAATTTGGAAATCGGATAATTCGGAGAGCTCTATTTGTCCCGGCCAAAGTGCATGTTAATCTATGGGACCAAACCTTCGTTATTTCGTTGGAATTTGGCTCCGCACCGCTTAATTTGGACAAATGTTGACGGCTGCTGCTACACAAAAGTGTGATAAAGCAGCGCTGGCACCACTAGAGTGAAACCAAAACCTGAGTGGCATCGCCATCATCATCAACTAGTGGGGGCGATCGCAGCGTCACCGAACGTCGGCGTCTTCTTTCTTCTCCACTCAGCGCCTCCGACGCCATTTTCCCTTGTGTTGTCGTGCCGCGTCTGTTTGGCGCCTGGCGCCGAACGGTGGCTCCCTTGCCAGGGCATGGCCGTCTGCCCGAAACAAATCTTCCCCCCACACAACCCTGGGGGGAGGCGCAACCGGGACAGACGTAGGATGATGATGGGTTGATGAGTTAAGTGTGACTCTGGGACAAAGCGTTTTGGCGCTGCGTCTCCTTCCTATCTGACAACGGTTGCGGAGTTCTTTTTTTCTTCCATTGTGACCATATTTGCATGCCACCCTCATCGTGTGCTACAATGATGGCAACGCCGAAAAAGCGGCAGAACTACGACGCGAAGAACTTGGCGACTAAAGTGGATATTTCGGAAGCACTGAAGAACGGCGAATCGCGACAGCAGGTTATGACCAAGGACAGCGTGAAGCGGAGCACGTTGGGAACGTACGCGAAAAATGAACAACAGATGCGACAAGCCTTCGAAAGCGAGAAGTTTCATGCCTCTAGAAAGCGGTTGCGAACCGCAGCTCATCCTCAGTTCGAAGAAGCTTTGCTCCGTGGATTACTGACTGTCGCAACGCGCATCTGCCTTTGAGCGGACCTCTCATCATGGCGCAAGGTGAGAAGTACGCTGCAATGATGAACATAGAATCGTTCAAAGCGTTAGAAGGGTGGTTTGCAAGGTTTCGAGAGAGACACAAACTTGTCTTCAGGAGTGTGTGCGGCGAAAAGGCCAGTGTTGACGAAAGCGTGACCACCAAGTGGAGAAATGTGAAGCTGCTGGAGCACATCGCCGCATATGAACCACGTGACGTGTTCAATGCAGATGAAACTGCTCTATTTTTCAGAGCTCTGCCCGACAAGACGGTGACTTTCAAAGGGGACGCGTGCATTGGTGGCAAGAAGTTCAAGCAAAGGATAACTGTGCTTCTTGCCGCCAATATGACTGGCACGGAGCGCTTGCCACTACTTGTCGTCTGGAAGGCGCTGAAGCCACGTTGTTTTAAGAACGTCAAAAGCCTTTTTGTCGAGTACACAGCGAACAGGAAGGCATGGATGACATCGGACATTTTTCGCGGCTGGCTGCAGCAGTTGGACCAGCACTTCACATCGAAGGACCGCAAGATAATTATGGTTGTTGACAACTGCAGTGCCCATAACTCTACAGTCGAACTGAAGAGCATCAAAGTAGTTTTTTTTTGCCGCCCAACACTACGCCTGCTCTTCTGCCGATGGACCAGGGTATCATTCACTACGTGAAGTCGAAGTACCGCAAGCACCTGCTAGAGCGAATGATCCTATGCTCAGAAGCTGGAAAGTTGTATCAAGTGGACTTACTCGGCGCAGTGCACATCATCGCCCACGTGTGGAAAAACACTCCGCCGCAAGTCATCGCCAACTGTTTTCGGCACAGCGGTTTTGTGAGGCCCGAGCATGCAGCAGTAGCTGACGATGGCATCGAGTAGGTGTCAGCTGAGTCCACCGACGATGACTGCCCGACTTTCGATGCTGTCCTTCCCACAGATGTGACCTTTCAGGACTACATCACGATTGATCATGGTGTCACCACGAGTGGTCTCCTGACCGATCAAGAGATTATTAATGATGTCACGGGCGCCCATGAAGACCACAATTCCGACGAAGAATCATGCGAGGCGATAGAGCCGCGACCTCATCGCACCTCACGGGAAGTCTCGGAGGCGCTGTTAATATTAGAGGACGCTTGCCTGAACACTCCCGACAGCTTGCGTGCTGTTGGCCATTTGGAACAGTTAAAAAAAATTGTGATGTCAGCCGGAATCTGCGCGAAAACTCAGACGACAATTACAAAATACTTCAACAAATAAAGGTATGCTTCTGCAGCTTGATTTTAAATGTTGTTTTCCCTGTTCATTCGTTAATTCGGCATTCGGTTAATTTGGACAGTTTTTCCGGTCCCGTGAAATCTGAATTAACGAGCTTTTACTGAATAAATGAAGAGACAGTCGTTTATTCGACAACGTAATTTGAGCACATGATCAAGGCACACACTGAAAGGTAGTTGTAACCTGCAACAAATACCCAAGAATGTGAGTGGACAGGCGAAACAAGTTGAGACCATGTTAGTATAGCCAAATTTTTAAATCCGGGATGCTGAATTAAATCATTTGCGTACCATAATTTGGTCTTTATTGGTGTATAAAGCAAATAATGTTGATCATGACAGACCTCCAAAGAAATCAGACGCAATTCAAAAAGTGAGAGCAAGCCTTGCGTCCCAAAGACAAAAATCTCACTGCCAAACACAATGTCTATGACGTCGATTTGAGAATGACGACATGCTACTGCACTATCGTCATGTTATTCGGTCAAGAAGTTCTGATCTTATGCGAAAAGTGGGAGCTCGTGCCCGGTACCCTTCCGCCCTTGTTCCCAGCGATTCCAAAATATATATCGAAGCCAAGATGTTCATAACCAAGGCGCCAATCCCTCCTAACATGTATAGCATTCTTCGAATACCTAGTTGCCAGTTTGGAGGAGCCGCCAGAAATAGCACAGCACGATGAAAAGCACGTGACGAACAATGCTCTCGGTACTTGAAAAGTTGCATCACAGTGACATTCGATCAATTTCCAAATGTTGCACTGCCTTCAAAGAAGAAGATATTTTTGTTTTATTATATATTTCTCTCATGAAGCAATACAATTGATAATAAGTGGTCATTTTCTACCAGTGATCATGTTTTGTTACATTTGCTTCATATTACAGCAGTAGATACTTTTCTCGATTGCAGCGTTATCATTTCTCAACCTTATAGCAGGTAACAGGGAGGGGCCTATGTGGGTATCACTTCTTCTTAGTGAAGCATAGTCCACCTTTAACACACTGTGAGTGCACTACATCTGGTACGTTCGCAGAAAAATTAAATATGTGACAAAGTGTAAAGAGCACCTAGCATCTCTACAAGTACCTCCGGGGCAGCCACGCCCATACTACACAAAAGTGCAATCACTCAGATGAGGTGTTTACATCATCTGCTTACATCTTTTACGTAGCCTCTTTTATACATTAAAAGCAATTGAGAAGGCTGTCTGGAGGCATTTCACGAAAACCCCATAGTTGGTAATCTCTTTTGGATTGTGCTTGAAAAGTTGGAGTGGTTGCCACTGCATCTTTTGGGTTATATCGCTCATAATCAGAACGTGATGGCTAGAGCAATAATGTTTCATATTGTGATGAGAATACCGTTTTTTTTTTCACACACAAAAAAAAAGAACAATCAGGAGAGTGCTAAAAAAGTGGGAAATGCAAGACAGAAAGTGATGTTGCTGTAAATTTTCGCACTCCGTTCTCGATTGACTTGTCAGGCGAATAGTGTAAAGCATAGGTACTGCTTTTCCGAGACCGTATTTTTTGCAACTAGTAGAAAACATCAGCATTCTTTTTTTAGAGCACTTTTGTATTCCAGTAAGTCAAGTTGTTTGAGGCTTTTACAGACGTCTTCGGCCGTTTTTCGTCTAGGCAAGACGGCTCTGGTTAAAATGATAGAGGTCGTCAAAAAAATTACACTGAAAATGCTCATTCACCTAAAACCTAACGTACTTTGAGGTTAAACACAAGGCACACAGCTGAAATATAGGCAGGAAATCGATTATCGGCCAACTTGCAATGCGCAACGCATCCGGGCCAATTTATACAGGTGACCTTGTGCGCATACACATAACCAGCCCACAAATGTGACACGAGAATGTCGACTGGAAGCACCATGAATGGTCAAGTATGATAATAGTCCAGAAAGCTGCTGCGCACTTTGCCCTTTTGGCGAAACTGTGACATTTTGTTAGCTTGTACGTCGCTTGCCGTGAGCACGTTGGAAGTTAAAGGTCGCTTTTGAGCGCCTCATCATCTGAAATGCCGCCGATACATTGTCTTCCGACTGTACCACACCTCCAAGCAAAACGGTCAAACTCTTCGGAAAAAGGTTTCTTTGTCTGCATGAAATAAGCAACTGCCGCGTTTCATTTTCTTCTGTCCCAAGTACTGCTCTGATGATGCGGATTACAGGCAAGTGACCACTTATTTGTTTAACTGCTTATTTGTTGGGAGCTCCAGTAACTAATTCTTCAGCTCGAAAGCCGAGGCGCAGAGGTTTGCAATGAGCCGTGTAAACGCATATAGGTAAGTACAGTGCAGTCCACTTATAACGATACCACATATAACGATATATCGGTTATAACGATGGGTCGACCTAACAGTCTCATTTTATGCATTGGGGCTATGGGGAAAAAAACCATATATAACGATATGTTATCCACCGCATATCGGATACAACGATGAAAAGTTTGCCGTGGACGGCATGTTTCATTCAGAATAATCGTAACATTTAGATTGATAAGTTCCTCTGAAACGAACTATGCCGAGACAAGACGAAAAGTTAGCGTAGGCGAGTACCTGCCGCCACTGCAGCACAGCGCTGGCAGCGCGTCCCAGCCGTGCAAAAAGCCGAGGAGAGCGTCGCGAGTTGGTGCGACGCGCTACAGATGGCGCCAGCTGTGTCACGTTTTGCGCCTCGCCGCGCGTCGACCGCGAAGAGGCTGAGAGAATTAAAAAAAAAAAAATTGCGAAAAGCAAAGCGCCGCGCTCCGCGGCTCCCCGCCTTCTACAACGGCAAGCAACCAGAGCGATAAGAGAGAGAAAATAAAAAAAAGCGAAAAGCAAAGCGGCGCGGCGGCATCGGGGCGGGGCCTCGTTGGCATTCCGGCTGTGTACCTCTGGCTGTGCTTTCTTCCTCCCACTGCTCCCACCCCGCCGTCGGTCAGTCTCTCTTCCTCAGCGAACCCGTCATGCGTTCTTCGGAGTAAGAAATAAAGTCTTGTTTTTGACATCCTACTATCTACAATATTTATTAATTGGTGAAAATAGCGAAATGAAGCCTGGAGCTACAAAAGGTACGTCCGGCGACGATTTTTTGGCGGCAGTCCAGATATAACGATCACCGGTTATAACGATCATATTTTTAGGTTTTCTCGATATCGTTATAAGTGGACTGCACTGTATTTAAATCCTGAGAATGTGCGCTTGTACTATCGTAAGGTTGGTACTTTTTGCTACGCAACTAAGTTTCAAGCTAATATTAACTGTACGTATTTGTGTATGACTACTGCTCGTGCATTTTTGTTTGATTTATGTGATTCGAGTGCCATAGACGTGCGTCGCGCGCCTGCATGTTTCACCATTGTACTTGTAGCTATGCCTTTTCAAATTCTCTTGAACGGTCGCAAGCCTTAATGTTTACATTCTGACTGCATTTGCCTTTAGTAATCTCATGCGCATGCACAACAACAAAAATTACGTGTTCATGTTCGAAGTGCTATCAAGTGGAATGAGAAAGTGGCCGAACGAGTTCGCCGTGCACAGTTGAACTTGTTCGCCAAAGATGCGGTTTAACTTCACTCAGCACAGAAACCCTCGGTGATTCTGAACGTTTTACAGCGAACATAGCTTTTCATAGCATGCACATTTATAACATGGGTGTATTAGTGAGTCGTGTATGTAGTTTTATTGGTTCAACAGTGTCACTTGTTTCGTAGAGAGTCTTGGGTGTATTGACCTTGAGTGTTCTGGAAATTAGAACTTTCTCGCGTGCTTTCTATACAGTCAAACATGAATATATTGAACCCACATATACCAAATTTTTGAGTATATTGAACTCGTAAGCTGTCCTCGTGAAATTTCTCTGTAAATGTATAGAAATTCCCATGTTTATGTCAAATGGCATTTTTACCCGCCTTCGGACATATCGGACACCGCGCGAGCTGCAAGGTGGGCCTAGCACTCGCCGCGCCTCACATCTCTGCACCAGCCCCACTCCGCGCGCGAGTTAGAAAGAGCGTTTTGGCATTCGCAGTGCCTGGTGACCTCCACGCGGCACCACGCCTCCGTCAAAACCCGAAACGTTTGAAGAAAAGTATGAGCGAGAGGGCTCAGACTGCACAGTCCCTAACTTACGGAATGACTTTTCTTCCCTTTTTTTCATGTTTTTCTCTCTCTCTTTCTTCCTCATGCTTTCTCCGCATACCTGTCAGCTCGGAGAGCTAGAACCAAAGAGCCAACGTCCTCCTCCTTTCGTCTTTTTTCAAATTTATTGTTGCTGTTTTGGGAATTTTGATTAGCCAATCACAGCTCGCGTCTTTTGCTGTTGCCCGCATAGGCAGCCACCGCCTCGTGAGCGATTTGTTGCTTCCGTTGTCACATCGCCTACGTACCAACGCATGTGCAGCATTCCTATTTAGCGTGCGTGATGTGCAAAGCTGCTGCGGACTCCTTGAATTGTCGACTTCTCGTGTAGCTATGACCAGCGTCAATAAGCGCAAGACCCTTGACTTTGTGATGAAGTTGAAGGCTATTTAGCGTGTTGGGGCGGGCAAGAAATGTTCAACCGCTGCGGACGACTTCGGGATACCACGGAGCACTCTGAGTACCTTGTTGGAGAACAATGCAGATATCAAGGCAAAGGTGACGGAGCAGCGAACGTCGGGAGCTGGTTATGTGCCCTGGAATGTAGAAAAGACACTCTATGCCTGGTTTTTAGAAGTGTGCGTGAAGAACATTCCGGTGGATGGCCCGATGCCGATAGTCAAGGTCAAATGGTTCGCCGCTGTGCTCGGTAAAGACAACTTTGTCAACCACACTGGGTGGTTTCACCGATCTAAGCAGTGCTACAACATTGTAGGCAAAACCATTTCTGGCTAAAGCAAAGCTGTCAGCAACCAGGACATGCAGGAGTGGGAGACGGTGTTTCCGGAAATTCTGCGAACTTTTTTCTCATGGAGATCTTCAATGGCTGGCAAGACGTGATGACGAACACAGTGATCAACTGCTTCCGCAAGGCAGGTTCGAGATGGCCGTACTTGCGGAAACCGGTGAGGACGGCAACGACGAGCGTTTAGACTACGCCTTTTGTGAGTTGTCGTCCCTCTTCCCGGGAGCAGTTCTACACAAAGTGTCAGCACACCATTTCGAGGAAGCGGACGGCAATGTTCAGGTCGTTGCGAGCCTCACTGATGAGGACATAGTAGCTGCGACCGTAGGGACCCAGGATGCCCAGGCTGCTCACATGTGACGAGGAGGATCGTCTGGACGAGGTGCTGGCTACACGTGCGTACTTCACCACCAAAATGGCGGCAGCGTTCAGCGTCCATTTACCGTTGTATCGGCCACATTAAGGGAACCGGGCTGCCGCAACTAGACATGGTTGGTAAGATCAAGACTAGCGTCTTCAACTTCATTTTGAAAATGAAGAAGCAAGCCAAAATAAGCTATTTTTTCACACAAGTAACTCATTCTGTTGCAGCCTGTGCTGACTTAGTTGTCATCATTGAATGCACCTATTGTAGGTAATGGTCAGCTACAGGTAAACTCTCAATTCCTGTATATTTTTATATCGAATTTTTCATATATTGAACTGATTCGCAATCCCCTTCGTGTTCGATATATCCGTGTTCGACTGTACTTGTATTCCTAAATAGCGTGCACGATGCAAATTGTTTAAGTTCCTACTGTTATTTATTAAAAAGATTGGACGCTCCTGCCAAATATTTGAGTCGATGAATTGAATCGGTTCTGAAATTCGATGGTCAATGTCCGCGCAAGAAATTTTGGCGAGTGAGAGCAAAATAGCATGAATAAGCTATTCTTTATGAGCTTGTATACTTCGAGTTATGTCAAATTGAATGTTATGAGGAGTTTTTTTTTTTTTTTCAGCGTGATATTTCTAATACCTTTCTGAAGATCAGATCGTAGAGAATAATTGAGGTAATCAGCACACATTACTATCTTGCTGGCTTTGAATTTTCTCTGTTTTGATTTACGTAAATTTCTTGGCATATCAACTATGGATAGAACACATACGCTGTTGGTGAATAGAAAAGTGTGCGATTGTGAGGAGAAAGGCAGTTTGTCGTAACGCACACCTTCTCATCGGGAAAGCTACAGATGAAAAGGGAAAAAGCAAGGGAGTGATTAAGGTGTGTGTGCTGTGAAAAGGAGGGACAGGTTAGCGTGACTTTAGTCGGTCCGGCTGTGCGTACTGCACGTGGCGGCGGTTATAGCTGCTAAGTAGTAAGCCCAGGTCTGAGATGGCTGTTAGCTTCTGTGCTCTTTCATTGCGTGCACAAAGCTTGCAGTCATGTAATAACGAAACGTCAGGATTTTCGCTGAAGCAATAGGCAACACACATGTGGTTATTCATCTGTGTCAACATCGTGAGCGCAGTAAATATGAGTGTCGGTGATAATTGAATTTCATCTGTTCGTATTTTACCCAAGAATGAACGTAGTTTATCAATTGTGTTTGCTCACAATTCAGAAATAAAATTAATACCACAACCTGTTAATCAAATATAGCTTCTCTTCTTTGAAGTGATTACTTGAAAATGATTTTTTTAGGCTCCCTTTATTTTGTGGGATACACTATATATTTTCAATCTGCCGCTTGAATGAAAGTTATAGTGCACACATAAAAAAATAATTTTTTTTTGCTCCCCAGAAGTCTGGGGCTAATAGTAGACAGCGTTTCCAATATGTTTTAACCTTGTTTTGTCTTGTCATGTTTACTAGAGCAACTTGGTGCAGTGTACAAGACTTAAGCAAAGCAGCATAGCTTATTCTTACGCTCAGAATACCGTTTTCACTTTGTCAATACAGGACGACATACCAAAAACATCTTGTATGACCTTCAATTAGAATTTCTTCGAAGGAGGCAGATTTTTTTAGGCTTATGGAGGACCATTCAAAATGATTCACTGTCATGTACAGATAATGAACTTGCAGCAGTGTGTGCATACTGGCTGTTTATTCTGCAATACGCACGCCAATTTTTCAACACGCTTGTAGCGCTTGAAGGATTTTTTCTGGTCTTTCAGAAAACAATTCTTAGGTCCATTGTCACTGAATCTCTCAACAGTTTTGACTTACCACCTCCTTGGTACTTCTTATTTTTAACTGTACCTTGTATTTTTTTCTTATTTGATACATTGTACCAGTGTAACTATCTAATTCATAATAGTTATAAACCAACATACAGTGTGCTATTCCGATTTCTTTTACATGGCTGCGTGGTAGAAAACACATATGAAATACAGTGATGCCACTGAGGTCTTCCGGTTTGGAGCAATTTCAGGAGCAGAAAAATATTCACTTGTAAGCACTTTGGAGCACTTTATAGCAGTGAAACGTTCTATTTTAGAGCACTTTGGAGCACCTAAATTTTCCACTTCGGAACAATCTGGAGCAGCAAAATTTTCCATTTTGGAGCCATGAGGAGCAGCTAACTTCAAATCCCGGAGAAGAGAGTAGCATTTATATTCAAGGATGTGAAAATTGTTGATGTGAGCATGCAGGAAAAGATTGTTCAGTGATTCTTTCCGTAGCAAATAAACAGAATACTGGTTGAATAAAATTGTACTTCAAATGCATGAAGGGAAGACAGAAAATTAGGTGAGCCGTAGAGATTAGAAGGCTCGCAGGTATAACGTGGAAGCAAAAAGCACATGACTGGGTTGATTGGCGGATCATGTGAGAGGCCTTTGCCCTGCAGTGGGTGTATAGTAAGGCTGATGATGATGGTGTTCACGCAATTATTTTTTCCAATTATTCAGAACCGAGTGTGCGCAGGCAACCGTCACACTCATTCCAAAAATGCAGGTTCCGCAGAAAAGCCAGCGACAAACTAAAGAAAATGAAAACAATTTTAAATTGATGTAATGGGCACAATACTTAGAGAATCAAATCACCGGGTACGATGAGCAGTAGATTCAACAAAGGATATGGGTGCCTGAACATTGGAACCAGTGTGAACCATCTTATTTATGCAGGAGTGTGACACGATTGCAAGTGTGCCGGTGTTGGACAGGGACTGCAGTGATAAAACATGTGCATGCAAAGTAACGAGAAACATTGGTCAAAGGGACGAAATATAGGCAGTATTATTTTTCAACAGATTCTGAAAGAGCTATGTCATGTGTGTGGTCAGGTCACCAAACAACCAACGCTGATTCGAGTTTGGCCAAAATCTTATGCGCAATCAGTTCCCTTTCTTTTGTCTAGTTGCCTAACGTGTGTCAGAGATACCAATGTTTTCGAAGATATTGTACTGTTTTGTAATACTGGGACATTTAAAATTTGTTGAAAGAGTTACACCAACGTATTTAAACTCCATTGACATATACAAGACTTACACCGTAATTATTATATGCAAAATATTATATTCGAGTTTGGCCAAAATCTTATATGCCGTTAGTCCACATCCCTTTGTCTAGTTGCCTAATGTGTGTTGGAGATACCAATGTTTTCAAAAATATTGTACTGTTTCGAAATACTGGGCCATTTTAAATTTCTTGGAAGAGTTACACCAATGTATTTAAACTCCATTGACACATACAAGACTTACACCGTAATTATTAAATGTAAAATATTATATTCGAGTTTGGCCAAAATCTTATGTGCTGCCAATCCACATCCCTTTGTCTATTGCTTAACGTGTGTCGGAGATACCACTGTTTTCAAAGATATTGTACTGTTTCTTAGAGAGTTACACTAATGTATTTAAACACCATGATACGTACTAAAGTTACACCGTAATTAGTATATGCAAAATGAAGTGGCCATTTATCATTTTGAAATGTCATGACTTTGGTCTTTTCGCAGTAACTAGACAATTACCATGCTTCCCTCGTGTTACAAAACGATGAAAAAAATGGTAATCAGCGCATCTTGATCTCGAGTATTAGAGATGATTTCACAGAGTACGCAGTTGCCCGCATTAGTTTCAAATTTAAATTGGGTGTTAATGATAATCGTGGCTACGTCCCTTATACAATAACCAAAACCAAAAGCGGCCCAAGCACTGAGCCTCAAGGCACCGCTGATGTGATTTCTACGTGATCAGATGACTTCGCATGGTTAAACGTAACAAAGTTTGAGTGCTGATATTCACCCCATATTCACCCCAAAATGGTGTTCTGAAATTGATTTTCAAATTTTAGATCGAGATTACAAGCCGTGAAGTGCCTACTGAGATCACTAGTGCCTTTTGACATTTGGCCTATTGCACTCGCATAACTAAAAAACAGTTGTATAGTGGCATGCTAGAGAATGCCTCCAGTACAACGTATCTTTCGAATTTGACTAAAAAACTAGATTTTTACCTTTCAAATGCCAGTTGACGGAGCTTTGAGTTTCCACTCTCTTGAATAAGAATGGCAGAGTTCATCAGCGCTTGCTGCGGAAAAAACAAAGAATAACAACTTTTACTGCTCACAGTTATTTCACGCCCATCAGCACCTAATAAGACTTGTGCTGAACTTAAACCCTTGGATTTCAATAGCAGGCAAACATAAAAAGTGCAGAAAAGTCCTGAAGAGTTGGAAGCTCTGTCTGACATGTGAAACACATACATATTGCCACGTTCTTGTTCTCAAGTTTTGTTATCGCCCAAACACAGTACGTAATTCTCAGTGCAAACCGCACCTGCAGTCTTCGAGAAGCTTCAGGAGTGTAGTAGATCATCTCGATAAGATCACGCCCACTCCGCGAATTACGTATACAGATTATTCTAGAGCCTACGTCACCGCAACCGATAACGCTAGAACATTCGACGACAAGTGTATAAATGCGGACGCGCTTCGCCGCTTGTCAGTTTATCGACAGCCGACGCTCTGTTCGCCACTATCAGTGCAAGCCTGCTACTGTGATTAGACTTTCCGTTTACCGGGCACAGGTTCGCCCAAATAAACAGTTTATTCTTCAACGTACTCTCTGCTTCTTTGTCGACATCACGACCCTCTGACATCTGGTGGAGGTGCTGCTTCTTTGATGTTCCGGACGCCCTCTTCAAGCCGCGAGCCCAGCCCAAGTGGCAAAGAAGACACAGACGCCAACCCTGAACAGCGAACAAGCCGCAGGCAGAGGGGACTACAACCAGAGTACGGGACCCTTCCTGAAGCAGCCAGGCAGACCCCAATCCCGACATCAACTACAGCAACAATGACCGCCCCTGTGCAGCCTGCCCTAGTCATTCTCCGGCAGCCCAAGGAACCCCCAACGTTCCATGGATCGTCAGGCGAGGACCTGGAAAGCTGGATCAAAATATACGACCGACTCGCCGCCTTGAACACCTGGGACCCCGAGGAAAAATTATGCTGCGTCTATTTCTACTTAGAAGACATCGCGAAGACGAGGTCTGAAAACCACGAGTCCACACTACGAACCTGGGAACTTTTTCAGACGATGATCCTGCGCACGTTCACGAGCATCATCCGCAAGGAAAGGGCTGCCACATTGCTGGAGACAAGGGTGCAACTTCCTAATGAAAGCGTAACAGTCTTCGTCGAAGAGATGACCCGGCTCTTTCGACACGCCGACTCCAACATGGTTGAGAAAAAGAAGCTCCAGTTCCTCATGCACGGAGTCAAGCAGGAGCTCTTTGCGGGACTTCCCAAGATCCGACATCAGGGCACCTCAGTGTTTCCCGCACGCTTCCGAGGGTACAAGAAAGGTACTACTGGCCACGTCTTACCACCGACGTCACTCGTTATGCTTGGACCTGCTGGGACTGTCAGCGACACAAGACACCGTCGACAAGGCCAGCAGGACTTCTGCAGCCAATTGAACCAGCTCGCAGACCATTCCAGCAGATTGGTATGGACCTACTGGGGCCGTTGCCAACGTCGGCTTTTGGAAACAAGTGGATCGTGGTAGCTACCCACTACCCCACCCGCTACGCTGAGTCAAAAGCCCTGCCCAAAGGCAGTGCATCCGAGGTAGCCAAGTTCTTTGTCGAAAATATCGTCCTACGTCACAGCGCCCCGGAGGTCCTCATCACCGACAGAGGAACGGCATTTACTGTTGACCTAACTCAAGCGATCTTGGCATACAGCCAGACAAACCACCGCTGGACGACAGCGTACCACCCACAGACCAATGGCCTCACCGAGCGGCTAAACAAGATGATCCTGGACATGCTGGCAATGTACGTCGATGTCAAACACAAGACGTGGGACGCCATTCTTCCGTACGTGACCTTCGCATACAACAAGGCGGAGCACGAGACAACGCAGATATCTCCATACAAATTGGTCTATGGAAGGAACCCAGCAACGACGCTTGATGCCATGTTACCCAACGTCACCGATAAAGAAAACCTCGATGTGAGTGAGTACCTTCTACGCGCGGAAGAAGCCCAGCAACTCGCGCGACTCCGTATCAGGAATCAACAGACGACCGACAGCCTCGTGGACGACGCTTCGTGGAATACCAGCCCGATGAACGTGTTTGGGTGTGGATGCCGATGCGCCGACGTGGACTCAGTGAAAAGCTTCTGCGACGGTACTTCGGTCCGTACAGAGTGGTTCGACGTCTTGGCCCACTTGATTACCAGGTTGTCCTCGACAGCATCACGAACTCTCAATGACGCCGATCGCGACCTGAAGTCGTCTATGTCGCGCGCCTCAAGCCGTCTCATGCGCGTCAACAAACTGAAACAGTGTTTTTTTTATTAATGCTGCACCGTAATTTATTCATTGTATTTTCTTGCATTATTGTTGTACTTTCATCTTCCATTAAAGCATCGGGACGATGCCTTTTTCAGAGGGAAGCAAAGCCACGTTCTTGTTCTCAAGTTTTGTTATCACCCCAATACACTAAGTACTTCTCAGCGCAAACCGCGCCTGCAGTCTTTGAGAAGCTTGAGGAGTGCAGTAAATCATTTCAATAAAATCACCTCCACTCCGCGAACTATACAAATTATTCTAGAGCCTTCATCACCGCTAGCGATAATGCTAGAACATTCAACGGCAAGTGTATAAATGCCGACGCGCTTTGCCGCTTGTCAGTTTATCGACGATCGACGCGCCGTTCGCCGCTATCAGTGCAAGCCTGCTACTGTGATCCGTCTTTCCGTTTACCGAACACAGGTTCGCCCAAATAAACTGTTTAATCTTCAACGTACTCTCTGCTTCTTCATCGTCATCACGACCCCGTGACAATATTGTATAGAATCGGCGCTGTCCTGCTGCAGCGTGACTAGGCTTTGCAAGAGCAAGTCGTGGCTTACGCGAGCCATCAACCGAACACGCAGTGAGAGAACACGATGATGATGATGATCACGATGAATTGTATGCGCAGGTGAAGATGAACTACACAATCAGCACTCACAATATATTGAAACTAAACACACATAGGTCAAGAACATTGAGACGTCCATTTTTGTGAAGAGCACTATGCGAGGCACAAATGCACAAAAATAACTACGGAGAAATACCATTTAGTTTTTGTAGGCGTGAGTGGCACCTACCACCGAGTGTTTCGCTGGGTTTAGTGCTAGTGAGTTATGTTTCAGAGTTTAATATTGTCACTGGGTTGTGATGTAGACGAAGGGAGCAGACTATAGATCGAAGATGAAACTATTTGGGACGAATATGTGCCCAAAAAATGAAAAGCAAGATTACAGCGATACACTCTGGCACCGATAGCGGTGAACAGAGCGTCGGCCGTCGATCAACTGACAAGCCCCGAAGTGCGTCGGCATTCATACACGTGCCGACATATATTCTAGCGTTATCACTAGCGGCCACGTGGGGTTCAGAATAATCTGTGATGTTCGCTGAGTAGCTGTGGTTTTCACGAAATTATTTACTACAGTTCGGAACTTCTCGAACACTGCAGGCACAGTTTGCGCTAAGAATTACGTACAGTGCAATGGGCTGATAACAAAATTTGAAGAAAAGAACGTGGCATTGCCCCCCTCTACAAAGACAGCAGAGACTAAAGGACATGACCTTGAACTCGGACAGGCCGTCCAGTGTTATGAAGGCGGTCTTTTTTCTGTCTCTCTTGTCGACTTCAATTTGCCACTAGCCGATCTTAAAGTCCATCTAAGAAAACCACCTCGCACTGTGAAGTCAATCTAGGGTGTCATCTATCTATGGGAGGCTTCGATAGTCCACGCAGAAGCATAGAGTTCCGTCCTTCTTCTTCACTAACACCACCCGTGACGCCCATGAACTCTTTGAAGGCTGAAATATTGTCATGTAGCGTTTTGTCAACTTGTTTCTTTATGGCCTCGCATTCTCGCGTCCACACTCTGTACAAACTCTGATGAAGTGACCTGGCGCACTCTTTTGTTATGATTCGATGTTTCGCGACGGGGGTCTGTGGTATTATTGATGATAAAGAAAAGAAGTTCTTGCGATTCAGGAGCAGGTTTCTGAACTGTTCTTGTTCATGTGTCAGAAGGCTCGGATTAACGTCGAAAGCTGGTTGAAGCGCTTGAGTTGTCGGAGTGCATTCGGCAGAATCGATGACGGTGAAAGTGTTGCTGGCTTCCAGCATTTCTTATGTAGGCAAACTCTTTGCTGAAGTTCGTGAGCATCACTCTTGCGTTAGCTCCCAGCAGCCGACGCAAACTTCCCGGTTGATCAACAGGTTCTGGTCGCCTTCAACTATGCCTGCATGTCTGTTGATTATTCAGTGCCGACGAAAATGCCCACGCTGCAGCAAGGAGGAACGGTGACTTGGTCTACAAACAAATTCAAGGTGTGCCTTCCTGGCGGCATATGTGGCGGCAGTGCTTTTTCTGTGGATAACGTTATTGCTTCAAACCTTAGGTCGATGATGACACCGTGTTGACTCAAAAAGTCCATTCCAAGTATCACGTCCCTGGGGCAGTGCTGTACAATTAGAAAGCTGGCGGGATAACTCCGGTTATCGATGATAACTCTCGTTGTGCGAACAACAGCCAGGGTTATTAGATGACCCCCAGTGGACCGGATATCAGGGCCTTGCCAAGCCTTGCCAGTTTTCACTTTCTTCAACTTTGCCACCAAAGGCCCACTGACAATGAAATATTCGGCCACAGTGTTGACGAGAGCGGTGATGTTGTGGCCGTCGTGGTCGCCAGTTCGTCCCCGTGCGTTGCGGTTTGGGTCACGGATACGTCGGTTTGCTTCACTGCTTCCACGCGTCGTCAGGTCTTCTTCTGGCTGGAAGTTTCTACTTCAGGGGCCCGTCTGGTCTGTGGCGTGTCAACGTTTCGTTGCGTCGGTGGCAACAGAGAGCCTTTGGTGTTTTATCATACAGCAACCTAAAGCAACTGCCCCTACATCGGTTGCTCCCCTTGGTTTTTCGAATATGGGCTCACGGGACGGCCCCTGCTGGGGCTTCTTTACTGCTGTCATTGGTAAGGGGGTCTTTAAGTTTGAGGTAATGGAGAACGGTAGGAATGTCAAGGTGCTCGTTCTGTGGTGGTCAGGTAGTCAGCGATGTCGCGTGGTTGCGCACCGTGCTGTGGAGGCGATGCATTGGCGGCGAAGCCGCGTAGGCCCATTTAGCGGTGCTAGCAGCAGCGGTACGCGTGGCCAGCTTCTCCGCAGTTCTAGCAGAGTGGGCGGTTGTAAGGAGGGTGCCAAACGTTGGTCTTTCTCGGTACGTAGCGCTGGGAGGCAGGGGGGTGGTATGTTGTCGGTGGTGGTGGTGGTGGTGTCTGGCGATGAAAATGCGACCGCACGGCCTCTTAACGTGGACGTGAGGGTGGAGCGTAGTGTCTGGCAGGAGCAGCGTAGCTCATAGCTTGGGGTTGCGGCTGCACTGACTCAGGAATGTCCAGCGATTGCAGAATTTCTTCCCTGACGATTTCTGCGATTGACGAAATTTGAGAATGGCATCACAGAAAAATTTGGTGAAGTACTATGCGCACTACGGCTTTTACGGTTTCTCGCAGACAGTCAGAGCAGAGTGGCTGGATCTCTGCACAGTCTGGTGTCGAGCGGCGATTGAATTGACGTGTGCGCATTTCAAGGGTCTTTTTGATAGTCGTCGCTTCAGAGACAAATTTTTTGACGCTGTTGAGAGGGTTCCACATCAGTCCTGCGAAAAGCTCCTGCCTAACTTCTCGCATGAAGAGCCGGACTTTCTTGTCCTCAGGCATTGCAGGGTCAGCGTGACGGAAGAGTTTCGTCATCTGTTCTGTGAAGAGCGCCACATTTTCATTTGGCAGCTGCATGCGGGATTCTAGGAGGGCTTCAGCCTTCTCCTCATGAACCACACTACCAAAAGTGGCAAGGAACTTGGCCCATAAAACGTCTCACATAGTTGGGTTTTACTCTTAACTCTTGAATCAGGTTTGAGCAGCGTCTTCTCAAGCGAAATAGACATGCTAAAGCTTGTCATCCTTGGTCCAGTCATTGACGACGGTGACATGGTCGAACTTTTCAAACCGGCTTTCTGGGTCTTCGAGTGAAGAACTGTGGAAAGTTGGCGGCTCCTCAGGTTGCCATAGCACGAGCTGTGTCAGGCGCTGGCATTGTCGCCGTCAACGTCTTGGTCTTCTGAGTCTTGTCAGGTAGAAGACAGTACTCAGGTGGGAGGCCTTGTTGCCTGCGGCTAACTTGCTGCTCGTGGCTGGCGTCGGAGTCATCTCTGCAACGTGGGCTGCGTTCACCACTTGAAGGGGGCGTCTGGTACATGAAAGAAGCAGCACCTCCACCAGATTCCATGAGGTCGTGACGTCGACAAAGACAGCAGACTATAGATCGAAGATAAAATTGTTTATTTGGGCCGAGCTTGTGGCCAACAAACGAAAAGTAAGATTACAGCAATACACACTGGCACAGATAGCGGCAAACAGAGCGTTGACTGTTGATCAACTGACAAGCGGTGAAGTGTTTGTCAGTTTATACGCGTGCCGTCGGATATGCTAGCATTATCACTAGCGGCCACGTAGGGTTCAGAAAAATCTGTGATGTTTGCGGAGCGGGCGTAAATTCAACGAAATGACCTACTAGAGTCCTGAAGCTTCTAGAACACTGCAGGCGCAGTTTGCGCTGAGAATTATGTACAGTGTAACGGGGTGATAACAAAACTTGAGGAAAAAAATGTGGCATTATCTTATGCACTTATTTTTCAAGCAAATAACTCTTTCAAACCTCTCAGGACTGTATACTATTGCTAATAACGAATCAAGCATACAACAACAAACACTCTGTCTTCCTTCTCGTTTATACTGGAACCTTCTACTACATGTGTTGCAGAAGCACAGAAAGTACAATTTGCAATATCTACCAGCAAACCCCAGCGAGAATTCTAGTGTTGCCACAGCCTACAAAGGCTTAGCCATATCATAGCCGTGGAACCAGCATCTCTGCCTATATGCAACCCAGCTACTTCAATCAATGACACTTTACTTTCAGGAAACAAGAACTGCGTAAACAATGATTATTTGGACTGAGAGCCTAAAGTAGCTAGTTCTAGTCAATACAACGTGCAAATAAAGATTTAAACGTCAGCTGCAAGAAAATAAAACAAAAATGAAATATAAATGCACTTACACTTTCACACAAATTTACTCCTGTAATATATAGGTGCTATCAGAACTTATAACTTGCTGTACATAGGTATTTCCTTAAAACATAATTAACATCAGGTCATACAATTTGTAACGACGTATACAGAGGTTCGAGTTCGGGTTCAGTTGTGTTCAGTTTAGCGTTAGTCATTCAAAATACAAAAGTTCTTGGTTAGTGATAGGCAGACAAGAGTCCCAGAGTCGAGCGGCTCAAGTGGGACTCTTGTTCACATGTTTTAGAACAGCTAGAAAAAGTGACTTGCATGCTAAAGTGAAATTACATGCTATCTTAAATCTCAACATGTTTCACAATATAACTCCACTAAATTATACTACTGTTTTCTCATACACATTATGACATTTAGAAAATTGAACCTACCATTTCAAACATAACGTGCATTGCGAATGGAAATGGAAAAGAAGTCAATAGACAGAGGTCAGTTTCTAATAGCTGCATGACTTATCGGAACAGCAATTTCGTCATCATGTATCATCAGAACTGTAAAAATGCATATCGATTAAAAAACATTACCGTTTTATGTAAATATTGCACATCCCACTCTTGATCAAAAGCAGTAATAGATGTGACAATGAAGCAATACTACTATGCAGATTAATTGATTTATACGTGAAAACTCGACTTACTGCAGAAGCTCAAAAAAAAAAAAAAATGAAGAGAGAGACAGGAAACAGTGCAGTTTTCTGTCTTCCTTCTCGTTTTCCTTCAGCTTGCACAGCAAGTTGAAATTTCAAGGATGTGACATTGACACAATGAAAAGTAGACTGTATGAGGTATAGCTTGAGAAAAGTACTAAAGGGCTCTTATTAAAGTTTAGCAGCCATAGTCTAGCTTTGATAAACATTCTGTACTTCCTCACGGCAGCAATACTTCTCAAAAAAGATAACCCCTTCATGATTTCAAAGGGAAGACTTGCTGATTAGGAGCATTGTTTAATGAAAGGGCAAAGGGACACTAAACATGAACATTGACTTGGTTTAGATTAACAATATGCACTCCGAGAACTCTAAAGCCACACACTTCTTTATCAGAAGTTTTTGTTCAGCAGAGAAAATCAAGGTTGAAATTTCATTTTTATAATTTGCGCAATCTCAGCGCATGATATAGGAAATTCCAAAATCTATATTCAGTATGTTTCTGACACTACATCAATGAAATTTCCCGAAACAATGTATTCTAGGTCTGTGGCACCCACAGATTACAATATACTTAATTTTCATCTGTTGAAACCTACGCAGAACCCAGTAGACGCTTTCAAAATTTCTGGTGTTACAATGTTTGGTGCAGGAATCTCAAGGTGGCGTTATTACCAGCATTTTTATTCCGCGCGTTTTCTCGCTTACTAAGCATCACACCGTAGTAAGAGTGGTATTTTTGGGTTTGCAAAATGGTGCTTTACTAATACACAGAAAATTGTTTTGCTCTTTAGTGTTCCTTTAGGAAGTGCAGTATCAATGTGTTTTACCTGAAAGATTCTTTTGCTTTGGCACAATTATTAGTCAACTGATTTTCGGAAAACCATCCAAAATATTCAACAGATTACTTGTCAAACCATTTTGTAGAGCTGCTATAAAGAGTCCTTAAAAAATAAAGCTGTATCATTTGTGCAGAGGAATGCCCTTTTCACATGCTTGCATCTGCAGATAAAAAATCGAAAAAAAGAAAACAGAATAAAATGTCAGAGGTCTATAAGAAAAAGAAATGGTATCAGAAGACTAAAGAAGTCTTGAAAAATTACTGCTGAAACCCACTTTTATGCCTCATCACTCAAAGCAATTTGGCCAGTGCTCAAGTCATTTTGACCTTAGTGCGACACGAGTTAGAGTTCTCAACCTTATGACTAAGTTGCCTTCAAAAATACCTCTCACCATCTGTTCCTAGTGTAGCAACAATGGTTTAAGGTATCAGTTTGACCTATGAGAGACAGTGTGCCAGGCAAGGGGACCAAAGTTCACACAAGCATCATTTTAACTTCACTGGTAGAGGCCAAAAGAGTGCATTTGCAAATATTGTGTCTGCCTCTCTAAGTTTAAGAAATGTGATGTGATAGCGAAAAAGAAAAACTGAATTATGCAGAAGATCATTGAAGCACATGGCTGCCTGTATTACTTCATGTGAAAGGCAGTCTGCCTTAATCAGCTAAGACATGAAGACGGCTTCTGTTGAACTGGTTCTTTATAGATACGGTTGAACACGAATATATTGAACTGTTAAGGGATCACAAATTAGTTCAATATATGAAAAATTCGATATAAAAAAATTGAGGCCTTGAGAGCTCACCTGTAGCCAATCATCACCTACAATAAGCACATTCAAGAATGACAACTAATTCCACAGACACGCCGCACCAGAATGATTTATTTGCGTGAAAAAAAAAAAACGCTAATCTTGGCATGCTTTTTCGTTTTTAAAGTGTTGGAGATGCTAGTCTCGACTTTATCAAGGCTGTCCAGTTGAGACAACCCGGTTCCCTTCATGTGGCCGATACAGCGGTGAATGATGCCGAATGCTGCCACCATTTGAGCGGCGGAGTATGCCCGTCTAGCCAGCACCTTGTCTGAACAATCCTTCTCGTCACATGAGCCGTCAGCCTAGACAATGCAGTCCACTTCCACGAAGTCGGTTGCAGACACTTCATGTGAAACTGCTACTGGGAAGCGGGACAACAACTTGCAAAATGGGTCGTCTATGCGCTCGTTGTCATCTTCACTGGTTTCATCAAGTTTTACTGTCTCGAAGCCTGCCTTGAGCAAGCAGTTGACCAATGTGTCCATCTTCACGTCTCACCAAGTGTTGAAGAACTTCGCAGAGATTTGCAGCCACTCCTTCGTCATCCATTGCTGGATGTCCTGGTTTTGCAAGAAATGGTTTTGCCAACATTGGTGTAGCGCTGCTGAAATTAGTGAAGCCACCAGGTGTTGTCGGCGAAGTTATTTCACCGAGTGCAACGGCAGGCCATATGGCCTTGGCGATCAGCATCGGACAATCCACCGGAATGTTCTTCGTACGCACTTCTTAAAACCAGCCATAGAGTGCCTTTTCTACATTCCCGTGCGCAAACGCACACACATGATAGGCTCCCGACGTTCACTGCTCGGCTGCTTTTGCCTTGATATCTTCCCTGCTTTTCAACAAGGTGCTCAAGTGCTCCGTGGTATCCCAAAGTCATCCACGGCAGTCGAAGGTTTCTCGCCCGCTTTAACAAGCTGAATAGCCTTCAACTTCGTCGCCAAGTCAAGGGCCTCATGCTTCTTGATGCTGGCCATAGCTACACGAGAAGTCGGCAATTCAAGGAGTCTTCAGTGGCTTTGCACACCACGCACGGAAAAGAAAAATGTTGCACATGTGGTGGTACATAGGCAACGCGACAGGTGGTTGTGGTTAGATGAAGGAAAAGACGCCTAATTTTTGCAGCCCTTGAGCGAGCACGACGCAGTGTCAGCGAAAGCAACGAGGCGCTAGCAAGGCGATGGCCACCTGCGAGGACAATAGCAAAAGGCGCGAGCTGTGGTTGGTTGATCAAACCTTGCAAAGCAGCAACAAAAAATAAAAAAAAAGGGAAAAAGAGAATGACATCGACCCCTTCGTTCCTGCTCTCAGAGTTCATGGGTACGCAGAGAAAGCATGAGAGAGAGAAAGAGAAATGAAAAAAAAAAGGAGGTAGTTCTGCAAGTTAGAGATTATTCAGTCGGAGCCCTCTCGCTCTTTTTTCGAGCGTTTCGGATTTCAGCGGAGGCGTGGTGTCGTGCGGAGGTTGTTGGGCACTGGGAGTACTAAAACGCGCCTTCTAAATCGTGTGCGGAGCCACGCTGCCTCGGAGATCGCGGGGGAGGGAGCAGGGCGCAGCAAGTGCCAAAGCGCATCTTCCAAAGGCAAGTAAAAATACCATTCGATATAAACGTGCAAATTTCTATAGTTTTACAAAGGAACTTCAAGAGGACAACTCGCGAGTTCGATATACACACAAATTCGATATATGTGGGTTCAATATAACCGTGTTCGACTGTATAAACAACCCTTTTTTCAGCTACATTTTTTGTCCCATGTCGATAATGTACATTATTGCACATTCATCAATCAGTGTAATAAAGCCAGTTGATGGGCAACATATTGACTACCATTTCTCATTGCACTCTGTTTGCGTGCTCTTGAAAAATCCTTGTAACACTGAACGTCATTACCAAAGCAGTTTTCAAGGCAGTTGAAAAAGACAAGACCCTGTTCTGAAATGTAGACTCCTGCGAGATCCCAAGAATTTTTCACCACTTATATCTCCACTGCCTCATCCGTCAGCTACTGCTGTTAAGCTAGTAACGCCACCTTCACCCTCCACTTCAATACCTATCTCGGGTGCCTTTCCTCCTGCTGTTGCCAGTGCTGGTGAAGTGTGCACTATGACAGTAATGTGTTTAGTAGAAAAGCACAGAGCGTTAAAAAGCTTTCATAATGCTAACTGCTAGAAGTTTTACATGCCGAAACCTCGACATGTTTATAAGGTGCACTATAGCAGGAGCCTCCATATTAGATTGTACTACCTGGGGTTATGTTTTTTAATGTGTGCCTCAATCTAGGTGCACTATAAATTTTATGCTCATCAAAATGTGACAGCTATATGGTCACAAATAAATGCTTGGCATTGCAAGACCTTACATGCTAAGCTGCCACAGCAGGTGTTTTTTTCACGGAAGCTGTTATTGGCGATTGTTGTTGCAGGAAAAAAAATATCTTAAGAGTTTCTACAGCTAGGGCAATAAAAGCTATACGTTTTAAAGTAGTTCAGTCACCTCATGATCAGGGTCCAACTCCAAGGCCTTATTGAAGTACATGAGGGCATCATCTGGTCTGCCTTGCTCCAAAATCACAACACCTAGCTGAAAGGAGAAGTGGCAAGTAATAATGACATGTCTTATAAAAGAAGCAAAACAATAAAGTGGTATCAATCGGCAGAATACCAGCACCTAGCTGAAAGGAGAAGTGGCAAGTAATAATGACATGTCTTATAAAAGAAGCAAAACAATAAAGTGGTATCAATCGGCAGAATACCAGCAGGCCCTAAAAGCATGAAATCTTTTTCTCCTAAAATTTTAAGTAAAATATGCGCATCTCTGTATATGCACTGCAAATCAAACATGTCATATAGTCAAATGATTGGAATGAGTATATCACTTTTTATTTTGGTCCTCTAAGCAAAAAAGTGATATATAAGATTAGCCGGTCAGACCTGATAAACTTCACTGCTATGGGCATTGCTGAAACCACATACAACCATAGGTCGACAAACCAATGGAGTTTGTGGGGTCTCGAAATGAGGCACGCTGCTCTCAGAACGAACGAGCACAGCAGAGTGGTTGACCCACCAAACAAACACATTTAACTACTTTTAATCGACAATATCCTCAGCCAAATCCAATACATAACTAGTGATCAACATGCTAAAATATAACCTTATACAACATTACAATACACTTACAACATAAGAACAAACACAAGGTAGCGTGAAGGTGTCGTCGCCAATGTGTGACTCACCACAAGGCCAAGCCCACCACAAGGCCAAGCCCAACACAACGACCCGCAGTGCCGCTGCCACGAATCCACAGCTGGAGACAACTGCTCGTGCCAGCCGCCACACACCAAAGAGCGTCCCCAGTACACTATGTGCCGCCATTCACCTGCCAGGCAGCACTGCTGGCACTATTGAGCTAACCATGATGATGCTGATGACGGTGAAGATCGCTTACGGGTACTGCGCTACCCACAACGACTCTAAGTGCAACTGGCTTATTCGTGAGACACATGTGTGCCATGAGGGGCAAATGACATTACAGGCGGTGATAGCACACCCCTTTGGACTCGCTCACACAATAAATCTTGTGTTTAGAACTCACTTCACTATAATTTTCTTGAGCTGTACTCATCGGACTAACACTCACAAAAATTTTCTTCAATCAGACTCACTTGAGCTCAAACTCGTCAAAATACCACTCACCCGGCCTCACTCAAACTCAGGCTCACGGAGTGATCCGAGTCTGAGTGAGCCCTAATGAGTGAACTCATGAGTGAGTTGGCCGACCTATGCCTACAGCGACAAAGAGTACCAACATACATTGTAAAAGATGTCAGGGTTTGTGGCATCCAGGGAAAGGGCTTGCTCGTAGACCTCTTGTGCTTCCTTGGTCCTGATCAAAGAAACATGTAACAATTTATTTATCAGAAGAAAAGTAATCTATGAAATGGGCTCATATAAAAAGAACTGATGAGGCGTTTACTACAAGGCAATTAAGAAGATCACAGAATGAATAACTTCAACATCACTGCAAGTGATATGACACACCAGCTGGGGTGTGCATAGTACTTTGATGTGTACGAGGGCAAAAAATTTTACAATGAAAGCTGAGTGGCAGATCTTGACTGCAAGGCAATGAAAAAACGACTATGTTAAAGGAAAAACATCAAGGCAGTCAGTAATGTGAGTACCGTGCATAACATATGATGTGTTGTTTTAAATGCAGTTAAAACACTGTTGAAATCATCCTTCTTGTGATGCACAAAGCATAGCTGTTTATTTTCGCAAGACCTTTGATAGCATAATTTTTCATTCACGTGTCACTTCATTCGTTGAAACATTTGCAGCAATTAAGCTGAATGTTGAGGATTGGAACAAGCCAAAAGGTCAAGCACAGGGACGAGGAGTTGCAGACACAGTGAATGTTTGTTAAACTTCCCAGTGCTTCATCTTTTGGCTGGTTTGACTATTAGAGAACCAGATAAGAAATAAATTAACTGGCTGAAAAAAAAAGTGTGTCCATACCTGTTTAGTTTGATCAGAATATCTCCGCGGTTGATATATGCTTGAATATAATCTACACGCATACTGATTGCCTGGCGGTACAACTGAAAGAGAAAAATTCATAATAAAATAGTGGTTTTGGAACGTTAAACCCCACAAGTCAATGAATCAATCATGAAAGAGAAAAATGAAGCTTTCATTAAACAATGAAGTCAATGGCAGCTTACACATATGTGAGTGTGTAGGGCCAACCTAAATGAAAAATGAATCATAGTGTTAAGGTATTTACTAGCTGGCACACAGCAACAAAGCGTAATGGCCATAATGACAGCAAGGCACGTACTCTTAGTGCAAGTGGTGTGCTTTTTGAAGAAGACCCACTAGAGGGTGCTCGAAAGTGCAATCCAGTTCCAAGGCTTCACTACAATTACCTCGGGTACGAAAACAGAGACGTGCGGCGGCCTAACAGTTTGTCGATACGAGCGAGTCATAGTAGGCCTTCAGGCACTCCATGTTGACATTGTCGAGAATGTTTGATGGCTTCGATCAGGTAGTTGACTGGGGATGTGCGCTTGATGACACGGTAGAAGTATGTGCATTTCGGCAGTAGTTTTGATTCCGAAGAGAGGCCAGCTACAGAGGTAGGGACCGAGAGCCATACTACCGCTCCAGGGAAGAATGTGCACACTAAAAAGTGCTGGAGCCATCACAAATACTCTTCTGCCGCTTTTCTTCATTCGTCCTAAATGTCTCGGCGAGTCATATTTGCAAGTTTTTTCATCGCACAAACATACGAAAAAAAAAGAAACAGGGTAGACAAAAAGAGCACTGACTTCAAACTAATTTTATTTTGCAGAGTGGCAAAATATGTATGCATTGAAAAGGACGATACAGGAAAATAAAAGACAAGCCTAATCAATTAGTCAGTATCAAAACATGGGTGACGGGTCCTCGATTGCCACAAAGCTCAGCCACGCAATCATGTTTTAACTGTGAGAAAGCAACAGATGCTATTTTGGTGCTCCTACAAAGATACAGCATCTCTGGCAAAGTTTTGCGTCCACTAGAGATATGGCAGCTCCAGTTAAGGGCAGATGCGCGAATATTGTCCACAAACACATCAATGACGTTAAAAGGATTTCGCTTGGGCCTTTCGTAGTTCCATGACATTGCAGCCCTCGCCCCATAGACTATGACAACTAGTTTTACTGCTTTTGAGCAGCCGAACTTGGCAGCATCGGTGATGGCGATCGACGCCTTAAGGGGAGATGCTACTCAAAGACACTTTTTTAAAATATTAACTGTAGAGCAATGAAACTTGAGCTGTTTATGAAACTTAGTATGCTGATTTCAAATATATAACTAGTTTTCTTGCAAGTTGCATACATCCAGCTCTGCGACATGACAAAGTGAAAACCTTAACCCTATTGCCCCCCTCTTTTCATCCCTAAACTTCCGTAATTTTTTAGCACTCAAAGCTCATAATGCTTCAAATAAAGCGTGGTATGTAAATAACTAATTACGAAGCACATACAAAATATGTGATAGGTGTGAAAAATAATAGACATTAAAAAGTCCGTATTTCACCCGGCCTAGTAAAGGTTTACATACAATTTTTCATTATGTAATAAAATATTGAAATTTAAACTAGATAACTGTATTTGTCATACTTTGGAAAAAAATTGGGCAAAATTTCATGCAGATCCAAGCACTAGAAGTGCCGGAAAAAGGAGAGGAACATTAAAAAAATGGCAAGATTTGTCTTTTGAGAAAAATGAACTGTGACGTTAAAATTGAGCTTTTATTTATGAAAGACGTCATCAAATGCGATGAAATTAGCACACCAAAAAGAAAAATCCGTCTTGTAGTGGCCACTGCCACTAAACTACGCCCACACCATAATTTGTACTTCTCGGCTTTTTCGAACCGACTCCTCACAGACAGGGCCATGAAACGCTTGCCAAACTTCTTCCATTCCATCTGGCCGAGCCTTGTGCTAACTGCAAGCTAGGAAGAAGTTTGACAGGACTGCGAAATCTAAACTAAGTCCAGTGTCGAGAGACAACAGTGTCGATGCCATTTTGCAGCCATGTTTGTGCCACATACCGTCGTACATAATGGCAATGTTGTCTCAGAAAAGTTTCTTCGACCTTGTAAGATTGGCGCTGACATCATTTATTTCTGCATCACGAACTTTCTGGCTGATGGCTGTGAATGACTTTTGATGCATTGGCATTTGCAAGCCAACTGCCTCAACTCAGACCAGCTGCTCGCAGCTTATTTCTACAGAGCGCATCACCACAATGGCTTTCACACACGAGGAATGGCTTTTTTCATTCATAAAAGAGATAAAATACATGAGAAAAGCATTGTTCAGCTGCTCTGCTCATCAAGACATGGACCCCGCAAGTGGGCTTCACAGCACATACAGCCGCGCAGCGGCCAATGGCGGTCCCCGATCTGTACCACATGATAAGGCAGTCGCGGGGCTCGAAATATGCGCAAAATTGTGCTTCTTTTTATTATTTTTTGTGCCGCATCAGAGAGGGAAACTGTCGTGGTTTGAACAGTGAGGCTCGACTATTCGCCTCATGCGATCGACAATGGCGAGCGGCGGCCCATTATTGGCGGCAAGGTGCTCAAAGACTGCACACTTTGGACCTTTTAACAGGCACCTTGTGCTCTTTAGATGCAATTTGGAAGCATTTCCAGTGAAGTCTCGACCTGTATTTTTTTTTTTATAACAGTAGAGGTATTATTCTTATCAAGCAGCGGTGCACATAACAGTAGAGGTATTATTCTTATCAAGCAGCGGGCAGCGGTGCACAAAGCGATCAGACGGCAAAAATACATCTGCAATTCTTTGCAGGTAAGAAAGAGGTATCCCTCGACTACTTTCCTTGCCTTTTGCACTGCTGCCGGACAAACATTTTTTTTTCTTCTTTTTGTACTTGTCAAGTGAAGTTCCTATCATGAGTAAGGGTGACAAGAAAGAAATCGCAACGTTAATCTCTGATTTTCAACGGGAAATACGTGCCGAGATAAGGTCACTAAAAGAAAGCCTGAAATTTTGCTGCGATACATGCGATGAAGTAAAGAAAATAGGATCCGATATCAGGGCACTAAGAGCGGAAGTAAAAGAACTGGTTTCTCAGAACGAAAAACTAAAAGCCGAGAATCATCGGCTTGAAAAGAAAGTTGAAGAACTTGAGCAATATCAAAGAAGTAACAATCTTGAGATAAAGGGTGCACCAGAGGAACTTGACTCAACTATCGTCGTGAAAAAGATAGGTGAGCTTGTGGGCGAGCCAATATCTGACAGTGACATCGACATCTGTCACAGGGTGTCGACGGCAAAAAGGAATGAACGGAACATCGTTGTCCGGCTCATCTCGCGCAACAAACGTAATGCGGTGCTCGCAAAAGCAAAGAAACAAAGGATCCTTTCTAGTCACCTCGATTACGAGGGAGCGGAAAGCGTTATTTATGTTAACGAGCACCTGACGCGACAGAACAAGCAGCTTCTTGGCGCAGCCATAGCAAAAAAGAAATCTGCAAAATGGAAATTCGTATGGTCTAGTGGAGGAAAAATTCTTGCGCGCAAAGATGAAACGTCAGATGTAATCCGGATAACAAGCCCAATTGATTTAGGTCTCATTAAGTAAAGAAAGGGGAAGGGAAGGAGAAGAGAAGGCGGATTTTTTTTCACCATGTCTACTATAGAAACAACAATACCAATAATTAATGATGCCTCCTTTACCATACTACATCAAAATATAAGAAGTATTAGGAACAAGCATGAAGCATTTGATGTCTTTATGAGTTCTCTTCACGTGGACATCGATGCAATATTGTTTACAGAGACATGGCTGTGTAATACTGACATGTCTCCTCAGTTCACTAACTATAATATAGCACGCTTGGATCGCGCAGGAAGAGGTGGAGGGTTGGCTATATACTTGCGGCAGCGATATTGTTTTCAAATGCTTGATGATCTTTCTGTGAGTAATGGTGAGATAGAGTGCCTAGCAATAGAAACAAATTCTTTTGTACTTGCCGTGGTGTATAGACCCCCAACTGGATATAAGAGGCATTTTCTCAGTCATATGGAAAACCTCATGCATTGTTTTAATGAGATAAAAAAACCATATTTTATCATGGGTGATGTAAATATTAATATGATGAGTGAAGAGCTGTACGCGCTTGACTTGAAAAACCTTATAGCATCATATGGATGTCGGAATGCCATTATATATCCAACCCGTATTACTCACAATAGTTCCACGTCACTTGACGTCTGTATAACAAGCCTAAATAGTTGTGATTACACCTCGGGCATACTGTGCTCAGACCTAAGTGACCACCTACCTATCTACATTTCTACACAAAACCTGCAGCACAAAATTAAATGTCCAAATATCGCGCGGTATAGATATATTGATGACAAATCACTGCTTAAGTTTACCGAATTAATTGAACGTGCTGACTGGTCACCTGTGTATGTGCAATGCAACCCAGATAGCGCATATAATACTTTCCTAGCTATTTTCCTTGAGTGCTACGATATTGCTTTCCCGATACAACAGATCAGAACACGAAAGGGTAAGAACAGAAAACCATGGATAAACAGTGACCTCCTGAAACGAATCAAGCAGAAAAACGCGCTTTTTCACAGGTTTCTTGCTACTAGAGATATTGCAATATTGCGTGAATTCAAGCAATTCCGCAACAAACTAAATAGTGACACTAGGAAGGCTAAACTTGCCTATTATGAAGCCACCTTCTCACGTATAAAATCAGAACCGGCAAAAATATGGAAACAAGTTATTTCCTTAACTGGGAGAACAGCAACGTCAAATACACCTAAACAAGTAAAAGTCAACAATATCATTCTGGAGGGTAAGGAACTGGCAAACGCAATTAACCAATACTTTGTAAATGTGGCTGTTTATGATGAAGACTCAACACAATATGAAGATGAAACAAGTAGTTGCATGAACTCTCTCGTACTACACGAAGTATTACCCGAGGAAGTCTACCGATATATAAAAGAACTAAAGACAAACGTTGCGAGTGGTTATGATGACGTAAGGGTGGCTCCAGTTAAAGCTGTCGCATCTATACTTAGCCCCGTATTAGCATATCTGGTAAATTATTCCTTTCTTATTGGAATCTTTCCAACAAAACTTAAGGTGGCCAAAGTTACACCCATTCATAAAGGTGGCAACACTACTGAATTAACAAACTATCGTCCGATATCCGTATTACCTGTATTCTCAAAAATTTATGAAAAATGTATAAATACGCGCCTTATGAAATATCTTGAGAAGTACAATATCTTATCACCGCATCAATATGGTTTTCGCAAAAATAAAACCACGGAAGAGGCACTAATTGATGTAAAAAGCCGCATAATAGAAAATATTGAAAATAAAATGTTCACGTTAGGTGTCTTCCTTGACTTGCGTAAAGCGTTCGATTCTGTTGACCATAATATCTTACTGTTGAAATTAAGCCGCTATGGAATTCGTGGAATAGTCTCTGATTTATTTAAAAGCTATTTATCATCCAGACAACAATTTGTTAGCATAGACAGTAAAAAGTCAGACTATTTAAGCGTAAAGAAAGGAGTTCCGCAGGGGTCCATTTTAGGCCCCGTGCTTTTCCTTTTATATATAAATGATATTACAGAGGTTCAGTATACACCCGAAATTAAAATGTTCGCTGACGACACAAGTATATTCTTCACAGGCTCCACCATTCAGGAAGTAGAAGCTTCGACAAATGTATATCTCTCGAAACTTTCAGGCTGGCTAACAAAAAACAAACTAAAATTAAACACACAAAAAACAAAATTTATTATGTTCAGGCCCATTAACAAGCACATCAGTGATAATATAGTAATCTTGTTTGACAATCAGCGACTCGAACAAGTCAGCACACAAAAATTCCTTGGAGTCTGGTTTCATGAGCACTTAACATAGACACCGCACGTAAATAGTCTCTTGGTAGATCTAGCTCGTTCTGTAGGGTGCTTGAGTAAAATTGCTTTCCTCCTCCCTTCATGGTTATGTAAATCATTATATTATAGCATGTTTTACTCCAAGCTTCTATACGGAATGCTTGTATGGGGAACAACAACTAAGACCAATTACGATCGAATATTAATCTTGCAAAAGCGCGCGCTCCGTGTAATAGAAAAATATAAAGGTCACCCCAAGGACTTAAACACTCAGCCGCTTTTTCTTAAACATGGAATTCTATCTGCTAGGAAAGTATATAATCTTAAACTGATGCAACACATCCACAAACATAAACTACAGGATTCCTTTCCACGCACTGTATCAACAACATATGGCTTCAGAAATTCTACCCGCAAAACTAAGAAAACACGCACGAACTATGGCAAGCAGGCTATTGATTATAAGATCATACAATTGCTAAACCTTCACGAATCGAATATAGACTTTACTCTGAAAACTAAACAATTTAAATGTCATCATAAATCCTTTCTTCTTTTGACTAAAGACATAGTAGATCCATAGGCTTTTATATTTAGGAATACTTGTATACTGAGTTGATTTTTTTTCTTACTGTGAACAATGATACTTAAACAGAATCGTTTGATACCAAAATTGTTTCCTGTTTATGTAAAACATATTCTGAATGTATATCATGTAGAAATAAGCTATGTAACTAAATAAGATATGTATAATGTCACTTATTTGTATATGTATGTTACTGATGTGTGAATATGTGTAATATGGCACTGATGCAGACTGTATCAGGAGGTCAAGACCTCGTCAGGCTATTTAGCCTTTAGTCTTTGCCTCCCGCAGGGAAGTTTTTGTATTTTCCTGCAAATAAACTTTGAAACTTTGAAACTTTGAAACTTTGAAAACAGGTAAAAATAAAAAATCAGTAATTTTGAAGAAAACTTGCGTTTTTCGACCTGCATGTCTCCTTCAGACTTGGACCTACGAGGAGACAGAGCTCGGAGAGACGTCGATGGGATAGACAGGAGTGAGTTATTATAAAGGGACAACTCAGCTGGCTAGCGATAGGTAACGGGACAAGAGCTGGCTGCACGCGAAGGCAATAACGTTTCACGTGACCGGCATAACTGCATGCAAAGCAGATGGGCCAATTGTCTAGTGTGTGCCATTGGTTCGCAGGGGTGAGTCCCATCCATGTCGCAAGACCTGACAGATAGAACGGCATCTGGAATGACTGCATGGTGGACTAAAGTCGAGGCCTAGGGATGTCGTCAGCATATATAACCAGCACAACCGTTGCGGTGGACAGAGCTTGAGCCACAGCTTCGGCCTAATTCAGAGGGGTGGCCACCGGAAGTATTTTAGGCAGCCTGGCAACAACTTAAGCGTAACTTTGGGGTGCAGAAGCCGGAAGTTGTTGGTGGTACGCAGGCATGACTTTTGTGATTTCCTACTCAATCGCTCGGTGGGCGGGAGGAAGAAGGGTTGCTCTTTATGTTGAACAGCCGGTGGGTAGTCAAAAGACAGGAAAGAAAACTGGCGTGCGATTTCCTGATGAACGACTGCCTTCAGCTCTACCAGCAACGCCACAGGCGTCAGAGCTGGCCACCAAGACAGAAAGCTCTGCATCTTGTGAAGGAGAATGACGGGTCATCGAATGCTGCCAGCGGAGCTCCTTGTACCTCTGACACAGCGTTATGACCTCGCCGAGTGTGCCAAGGTTTTTGGCAAACAGCACGGTGAAGGCATTCTTGTCAATACCTTTAATGACATGCCGGATCTTGTAAAATTTTGACATAGATTTGTTAGCTTTCTTACACAATTCGAGGACATCTCCGATATAACTGGTGAATGACTTACCGGCCTGCTGAGTGCGCTCGCGTAAGCGCTGTTCAGCTTGCAGCTTACGAATGACTGGGCGGCCAGAAATGTTAATGATGGCGATCTTGAAATTGTACCAAATGGCTAAATCAAACGTGTGGTTGTTGAACCACAAACTGGCTACTAGTGCAAGGTAGAATACCAAGTTGTTCAACTTGCCGTCATTGTTACAATTGTTGGGGATGCTCCCGTGCTCGTAAAGTGCAAGCTAGCCCTCCACGTCAGCGCCATCGGCAGCAATGAAGTTGGGTGGGTCGCGGATGCATGGGACAGTGGGACAAGCGGGCGGCAAAGAAGGAGACATCAGCTGAGAAGCGTCTTGGGTCATGGTAGAAGGCAGGGTATGAGATTGAAGCTCCATGAGCACCGAATGAGAGCACAGCACTTTCACGAATTTACTAAAGGGGCCTTGAAACATTTTTCAAGGTAACCATGAAATGGAATAGATTCAGTGACATAGAAAAAATTCAGTTCGTGGGCCCTAAGACCATTACAATTGGCGAGCCAATTGTAGTGATTCCTGGGCCCTCAGACACCGACAAGTTCACGGAAAAGAAAACCTTTACGCACAACACGATTCGAACAAAGCTACACACACTTTCAATACATGACTGAACAGTGCAAAACAGTTACGCTCCTTCTGACCCCCAGTTCTTGCAGTCCCATAGCCTACGCGTATCTCTACACGCTCTGACTTATTCAGGGACTATCGTTTGTCGACGACACTCACGGCGTCGATGACTGCGTAGTTGACGCACGCTTGAAGCAGGAGAGAGAGAGGCCCGCTGACTCGTGCGGCTGAGGAAGGCTCCGGAGCATGATGAGGCCTGCAGCACCGAGACCACGCCACAGACGGCTGTGCCGGATTGGAAGCCTAGTAGCGCCAAGGCCACGCCTTCAGCATGCATTTGTGCCCGACCTGAGCGGACTCAGCACCGTAGACCGACTCTGTAGCTGGTTGGTCTCGGACATCATTCGGCCCATGATCAGCAGCTTGTCCTGGCCCGCTCACAACTTCACCACAAAAACGTGCCGCAAGGCCCGGTCTGGAAGCCACTTGTTCACTATAGGAAATGCCAGACTCATCCTGGCTGATGCGATAGTCTCAACGTGGCAACCCACGCTCTGCCAGTCAACGTTCCAAGGCTAAGGCGTCTCACGCTCGCCTTTCACACGCACACTTCATCATCCTCGTTTGCATCACGACTTTCACTTCGCACTTTCAGTTTCGGTTTATCTTTCGGTATCTTAATACACTAGGTATCATTCTCTTACTACAACGCCCATGCCATAGCAAGGATAAATAAGAGTGTCTACCAACTGGGAAAACCGGGATATCTCAGGCATTTCGGTTTGTCTGGAAAATCTCAGCGAGAACTCGGGGAATATGGGCTTCTTTCGGAGAAAATCAGCTGAAACTTCATTGATGAAATGAAAGCCATGGTAAACGAAGCGCACCAGAGCAGCGCTTAAGTCCGCTTTGGGTTTTTACCGTATGTCACAAGACGAACGCTCAATAAGGCTTGCGTGCCGCCTTTGAAAGTTGGAAGGCAGCAGTGTCACCAGCGGGTTCTTCTTCAAAGTGTGCACAACGAAAAAAAATGCCCCCACCTCACAGAAAGGAATCGTGAGAAAATGCGAATGCATTGCTTGAGCTGAGAGAGGATACTATTGTGATGAAATATTCACCTTCACCGACTTCTGCCATCGCCTTAAGAGGCGCCCAGTCAGCGAACGGTCGAGACTGAGGAGCAAGTGGATGGCAGAGTTGGGCGTCTTGAGCACACATTTCTGGATGCTATTGAAAGTTGCCCAGTCAGTGAACAGTCGAGAGTGAGGCACGAATGGACGACAGAGTGGGGCGCAGAGAAGAGAGGGAGCGAACGGTGATAGAAGAAACGGCAAAGCACTGCACCTACCCCATCCTACACTGTCTCCCAGCACAGGCTCCGGTTGCTAGGGGCGAGGGCAAGCACGCTCACTTGTAGCTGGTGCTATATGAGAGAGAGTGAGAGTGAAGACATAACACCTGCCGGCGCGCGAACACCGGCCCGGACAATGACGGATGTTTGACATAGCCCGACTAAGTAATGCATCATCATCATCATCAGCAGCCTGACTACGTCCACTGCAGGACAAAGGCCTCTCCCATGTTCCGCCAGTTAACCCGGTCCTGTGCTTGCTGCTGCCAATTTATACCCGCAAACTTCTTAATCTGAGTAATGCATGCGCATTTAAAACAACCATCAAATGCAGCGTGACAACACCTCAGACACTGAGTGGCAGAACGTCGACCTCCTTACCACCTGGAAACAGCCACCGGCAACGCTTAGAAAGACGGAGAAAGATCGAGAGAGAAGGAGTAGTGCCACGGCTTTCGACGCAACCGTCGGCAGAAAGTACCAAAAAAAACTGAAAGCCCCGTAATCACCGCTGTGCTGTACTCAAGCGAAGGCCCCAGAACTGTCTAGAGTATGGGCACGAGGCTATGAGAGTGTGCAGCGGCGCGGAGCAGGCAGTTGGAGTCGGATGCTTCCCGTCTTTTCTGGAATATCCCGCTAATGGTGGCGTCGCAAGCCCCGGCATCATTCACCCTCTCTCTCGGTCCTTCTTCGTATTTCTAGGCGATGCCTGCAGTTGTTTCTAGGTGGTAAGGAGGTTGCGCCACTACTCAGTGTCTGACGCGTTGTCGCGCTCTGTTTTGTGATTGTTTTTTCGTTGCGTGTGCTTTAAGGTGAAACCCGATCACGCCGCAGTTGCTCTCTGTCGATCGATGGTTGCGCTCGCGCCTAATAGAGCGGTCGTTTTGTGACAATGACAGAGCTACAAAGTGACGAAGTCTCTTGTTTTTGTGTCATCAATCTAAACTGACTGTTTTTTAAACATGGCGGGTAGTGCAGGCAATTCTTGTTTCAGAAGTATGATGGCATTTAGAAGTATGATGGCATTCAAGTGTAGCTTCATCCAGGACTGGACGAATCCCGAACATTCAGAGTGTGCAGCTCAGCTTGCATAAGACCCATTGAAAAGAACGTGAAGGTGGCTTAGTGTGTGTGGTGCTTTGAACAGTTTTCACTTAGTAACATGGGAAAGAGAGCTGTTACAAGCTACACCAATAGTAAAAAGCATAGACAGGTTGTCAGTGGAACTGGGACACCCCCCGCAGCATCATTTCTGATGCCGCCAGCAAGTGGGTGGTTTGTCGCCGGTATGACCAAGACGGAGCCAGTGACGTCAGGATCTGCGCAGCCTTCAGCTGCTACAACTATGCCTACAGACTTCCAGCTCCCAAGTACAGCGAAAGATTTGTTTCAATGTGACAAAGAGGTCAATAATACGAAAGTCATTTGGTGCCTCAATGCTGTCATGATGCACTAATCATTACGTGCTGCTGCGGCGTCAGCTTCTCTGTTTCCGATGATGTTTCCATCGTCAGCTACAGCCAAGAAAATGCTACTTGGCAAAGACAAGGTGGGTTATACTATTGTCTACGGTCTCGCACCTTTTTTCAAAGAGAGCCTTGAGTCAAAAGTGAGTCAAGCATGCTACCTCATCATAACGTTTGATGAATCATTGAACAATGTTGCACAAAAGAAGCAAATAGACATGTTAGTTTGCTTCTGGTCAGAAGCAGAGGAATGCGTGAAAACTCGCTACCTGACGTCATGCTTTCTCGGGCGTACTCAAGCTGAAGAATTGCTGTCCACATTTAGAAGAGCCACAGAAGGACTTTCATGATCGAAAGTCTTACAGATACCGATGATTGGGCCAAATGGCAACATGAAGTTTTTGCGGGAGTTCAAGCAAGAGCTTTGGAAGAGAATGACAGCCGTCGAATCCTCTACAATGCTAGCTGTGGCCTTCATGTTGTAAACGGCGCATTCAAAATGGGACACACGGTGACAGGGTGGCAAGTCATGAAATTTCTTCGGGCTATGTACAATTTGTTTAAATGTGTACCTTTCCGACGTGTAGAATATGCACGCAATACTGGAAGCAACATTTACACGCTGAAGTTTTGCGTCGTCCGGTGAATTGAAAATGTTCGTGCGCTTTCAAGAGCCCTTGCGGTGCTTCCGTACATGAAGTGTTCATCGAGTCATATCAAAATGAGAACAAGCAACCAGAGCCAGGTACACCGTAGTCGAGGAAGCCATCAGCGACCCTCTGCTGCGCACGAAGTTAACCTTCTTGCTGAGTGTCGCTGAAGAACTGCAGCCGTTCCTGGTCTAGTTCTATAGCGATACACCGATGCTTCCATTTCTCAGAACATCAATGAAAAGGCTTTTAAAAACTCTAATGAGCAGAATTATAAAGAAAGAGGTGATGATGACAGCGAGCAGTCCATTGAAGATGGACCAGCCTGCAAAAACTTTGCCGGCGCCCAAGATATCCCAAGCAACCTTGGCCGACTGCCGACGATTGGCAAACCACTGGGATGCAGTCAGCAGTCGACTTCCGTGGCTCCCAGATATTCCAAAACGGTCGGCCCGAGGTACATTGCCTACTACATCAGCACTTGGTCGGCGGCATGGTTCGGGCCATCCGCCAGTAGATAAGTGAATGCCGAGCGTGCCAAACGCACGTCGGCTGTACGGCTCAGGCCACCATCGGTGGTGGAGTGAATGCCGAGCGTGCCAAACGCTCGTCGGGAAGAAGAGTCGGCAGCAGATCAGGCCTGCCTTGGTTGCCCAATGAGCATAATAAAACAAGGTGTATTTATTTAGTGGGGCATAACATATACTGTTGCGTGATTTTAACTAATCTTCCCAGTGTATAGGTGGTTGAAAAAGTTGACGTTTGCGCATGAACCGTACTGCGGTTTACGACCGACTTAGTGTTGTTTCAACGTAATAATATAAACACCAGCATGTTTTCATAAACATTCAAGAACTTCACCTAGGAAACAGTGAGAGACAATATACCTGTGGTAATAAAGGGGCCCTAAAACACTTTTTCAAGTAACCATGGAAGTAATTCATTGGAAGAGCTTATTGCCTCGAGAATTCAATGCCACAAAAATTTTAAGAATCCGTCCAGTGCGAGTGGAGTTACAAAGATGTGTTGCAAGCTGCAATTGCATTCTCTCTTCTCTCGTCTCGACGACAGCGCTCGAAGCTAAGCAGAGAGGGATGGCAGGGCCACAGAAAAGTGTCACACACGTCTCGCGGCACGACCTTGAGCACTTTTCTTTTTATTCAAATGCGTGGCTTTTTCAGTGTGATCGCCCGCGCATGCGTGGACAAGTAACGGTCTCCCGCGGCGATCTCTGTAACGAGCGAGCGCGCCATGTTCGAATCAGCCAATGGCTGATAGGTAGGCTTGCTACGTGTGATTTTTTTTGGTATATTGTGTCATGTGTCGAGAGAAAAGAAAGCAATTTTTAGCTGACTTTGATAATTTATTGTGAACTCGAGGCCGCGTTGAGCGCCATAATATTTGGCTCGTGCGTTGTTGGGAGTCTTTACTACTGATCAGCAGCGTTTTCTGACCATGATCAAAAAGTGTTGCAGGGCCTCTTTAAGCTCGATTACTTTAATTGACAGAGAGTACTTGTACGACAATCTGATTATATTATCGACAAAATTACAATATATATATACATACATATATATATATATATATATATATATATATATATATATATATATATATATATATATTGATAGATAGAACATACGGCATGATGATCATGCAGGGCCTGGAGGAGTTTCGATCGCAGAGCTGAAGGCACCACAAGAAGGTACTGGGCTTGAAGTGGCGAGAAGTTTTTTTGGAGAAGGTGGTTTCACAGCGAAAACGACGCACCAGAATCTTTGAGGAAAGATCACGGTTATGCTGATAGTGACACTACCAGGTGATTATACAGTGACCAGTCCACACGTGCTGCTTCCGGCCCGTGGCAAGGTCCCGACCACTTCCCCTGCGCAGACGGTCGACACCACTCATCGTCATCATCGTAGCGGTGCTTCTATCACCTACTGGAGCGCCCTCAAGCCTCTTGCCTATAAAAGGCCGCCTTAGCTATCAGCCAGTGGGATTTGTGGCCAGGCATCTGATACTAATGAAGTCTGCTCGCTTCTTTTGGGTGAGTTTGAGTCTTGTAACCAACTTAACCTTATGCCTTTTTGGTCGCAAATCCCACCAAGTCATTACTATGTAAATAGACATGGGTATTGATATTTTCACATACCGCGTTCGAATTGATAGTTTCGTAGAATTAAGTAGACACGTCCAAACACATTCACCTGTGTGGTTCCAGCCGAGAACAATCTGCCGTTCTTTGGGTGTTGGTAGTAGGCTTCTTGTTGTCCTGTTCTGCCTGTCGCACCTCATTGTTCACGCTGGAGATCTTGAGACTAATTCAGGGCCAAATAAGGTAGATCAGCTACTAACGTTCCTGAAGGAATTGGCGTCTTCAAACGAGAAATTTCAAAGGGATGTAACAGGTAGGCTGAAGGATATGCAAGCAGGTATCACAGATGTAAAAAGACGAATATCCAGTCTAGAAAGAATACCCAAAGATATAGACATCCTTCGGGAAGGTGTTGCTGCTCTAACCTCAGCACTAGATGATGTAAAAGCTGACCTCAAGAGCTCCGACGTGCCGGCACTTCGCCCCGTCCTTGAAGAAGTCAAAACTCATCTCCAAAATACTGGCTCAAGACAGTTTGAACAAGCTAGTATTGTAGTTGACAATCTTAGTAACCGGCTGAGACGAAATAATCTGATATTCAAAGGAGTGCCTGAACAAGGAGGTGAAAAATGGGACGATACGGAAAAACTTATAAGCGAGTTCGTTTTGCATAACCTTGGCTTTAACATTGGTGAAATTGAACGTGCACACAGAATAGGTCAACAAACACCCCGTAAGAATCGGCCAATCATTATGAAATTCTTAAATTTCAAGGACAAGAGCACTCTCTAGCAAAGTGCGTCAAAACTCAAAAATCTTGCATCTCCGTCCTTTGAGATAGAAGAAGATTTCTCAGCACAAATTCAACTTATTAGGAAAAGGCTAGGGGACTTCGCACGCGCTGAACGTAAACCTAACGGGAAGTACAGATTGCGGTTCGATAAACTGTTCTTGGGTAACAAACTCTATACTTACAATTACTTGAGCGATACGGTAGTCCCACTTTCGAGACGGGACGCGCGTGCGCCAACTACGTCACCCAAACAGCATTGCAGAAGTAGAATCTTATCTTTGATTGTTTTGAACTTCAGAAGCATTTTTCATAAACAGGACCACCTGTGTTCTTTTATTGAGGGCTGTTCTGCCGACATTGTACTTGGTACAGAGACATGGCTGTCCCCAGATGTGGCTAACTTTGAGCTATCACTGTCGAATAATTTCCTCGTCTTTAGAAAAGATAGAACGGCCTATCGGGGTGGTGGTGTGTTAGTTGCTGTAAAAGACAGCTTTAACGCTCACATAGTTGAAACAGAGGCTAGCATTGAAATTTTATGGGTCGCACAACACTTACCGTCATTTGTAACCTGTACTGTCGGCGTATATTACCGTCCGCCAAACTCGCCATCCGACTTCAATGAAAAACTGAATGATTCGCTCAGCCTCATACGATGCAATTATCCGCGGTCCCCTATTTTTTGGGCAGGTGATTTTAATCACCCAGACATAAACTGGCGGACGTGTACACCCGAAGGCACCGCAGGAAGGTCTGACCGTCAGGAATTTCTTGATGTACTAGCCCTGTTCAATTTGACACAAATGGTTGTACTGCCGACTCGGGGTGATGCCATTTTAGACCTTGTATTGACTACCGAGCCCGATCATGTACTTGTGAATGTTTTAGACAATATCAGTGATCACAACGTGCTTCATTGTGAATATACTTTAGAGAACAAAAAATAGAAAAGCCAAAGAAAACAATCTACAACTACACGCGTGGTAATGTTGATATGATTATAAATCAACTGTCGTCTTTTTCTTCGGAATTTTCGCGCACCTTGTCGCTGCGCACAACTAATGAGAACTGGCATCTCATACAGATACAGCTAAATGAACTAAAAGAAAAGTATATCCCTAAAATTGAAGTGACAACGTCAACGCAGAGCACCTGGTTTAACTTGCATGTCAAGTGCAGCATAAATAAAAAAAACGACTTTACTCGAAAGCCAAACAGTCGGGATCCAATAGTGATTGGGAGCCTTACCGTGAACAATCCAAGCAATGTAAGACAGAAATCGAAGCAGCCAAAGACAAATTCTTCAACAATAATATAACAGCGCTCATAAGGAAAAACACAAAAAAATTTGGGAAGGCAATTAACCCCAAACCATCTTCGTCATAACAAGTGTCTATTTTCAAGGATGGTGTACTTCTTTCACCATCATGTGTTGCAAAGGAGCTAAATAATTTTTTGGTTCAGTATTCACAGAAGAAAATCCCATTCTGTCTGACCTTAAGTTCACGACTCTAGATTCGATCATGAACAATTTAATTATTTCACACCAAGGTATTGAACGAGCTATTGAAAAGCTCCCAAACAATTCAGCACTCGGCCCGGACGGCATCTGCACCAAAATGCTAAAAATAACAAAGCCTGTTATTTCTCACATTCTAGCTTCTTTTTTTCAGCAATCTATAGATAGTGGTAGCGTACCAGACGCCTGGAAAATTGCCCACATCACTCCTATCTTTAAATCATCATCATCATCATCAGCCTGACTACGTCCACTGCAGGACAAAGGCCTCTCCCATGTTCCGCCAGTTAACCCGGTCCTGTGCTTGCTGCTGCCAATTTATACCCGCAAACTTCTTAATCTCATCTGCCCACCTAACCTTCTGTCTCCCCCTAACCCGCTTCCCTTCTCTGGGAATCCAGTCAGTTACCCTTAATGACCAGCGGTTATCCTGTCTACGCGCTACATGCCCTGCCCATGTCCATTTCTTCTTCTTGATTTCAGCTATGATATCCTTAACCCCAGTTTGTTCCCTAATCCACTCTGCTCTCTTCTTGTCTCTTAAGGTTACACCTACCATTTTTCTTTCCATTGCTCGCTGCGTCGTCCTCAATTTAAGCTGAACCCTCATTGTAAGTCTCCAGGTTTCTGCTTCGTAGCTAAGTACCGGCAAGATACAGCTGTTATATACCTTCCTCTTGAGGGTTAGTGGCAATCTACCTGTCATAATTTGCGAGTGCTTGCCGAATCTGCTCCACCCCATTCTTATTCTTCTAGTTACTTCAATCTCGTGGTTCGGCTCTGCGGTTATTACCTGCCCTAAGAATATATAGTCTTTTACAACTTCAAGTGCACTATTACCTATCTCAAAGCGCTGCTCTTTGCCGAGGTTGTTGTACATTACTTTCAATTTCTGCAAATTAATTTTAAGACCCACCTTTCTGCTCTCCTTGTGTCTAACTCCGTAATCATGAGTTGCAATTCGTCCCCCGAGTTACTCAGCAATGCAATGTCATCGGCGAAGCGCAGGTTACTAAGGTACTCTCCATTGACTCTTATCCCTAACTGTTCCCATTCTAGGCTTTTGAAAACCTCCTGTAAGCACGCGGTAAATAGCATTGGGGAAATTGTGTCCCCCTGCCTTACACCCTTCTTGATTGGTATTTGGTTGCTTTCTTTATGAAGCACTATGGTAGCAGTTGATCCCCTGTAGATTTCTTCCAGAATATTTATATATACTTCATCTACGCCCTGATTCCGCAGTGTTTGCATGACGGCTGATATTTCTACTGAATCAAACGCCTTCTCGTAATCTATGAAGGCTATGTATAGTGGTTGGTTATACTCAGAGCATTTCTCTATTACCTGATTGATAGTATGAATGTGGTCAATCGTTGAGTAGCCTGTTCGAAATCCTGCTTGTTCCTTTGGTTGATTGAATTCTAATGTTCTCTTTACTCTGTTAGCAATTACCTTTGTAAATAGCTTGTATACTACAGAGAGCAAGCTGATCGGCCTGTAATTCTTCAAGTCCTTGTCATCTCCTTTCTTATGTATTAAGATGATGTTAGCGTTCTTCCAAGACTCTGGTACTCTTCCCGTCAGGAGACACCTCGTAAACAGGGTGGCTAGTTTTTCTAACACAATCTGTCCTCCATCTTTCAGCAGATCTGATGTTACCTGGTCCTCACCAGCAGCTTTGCCTATTTGCATGCTCTCCAAAGCTTTTCTGACTTCTTCCATCATTACTGGTGGGGTGTCATCTGGGTTACTGCTAGTTCTTATAGTATTAAGGTCGTGGTTGTCTCGGCTACTGTACAGATCTCTGTAAAACTCCTCCGCTATTTTAACTATCCTATCCATATTGGTAGTTATTTTGCCTTCTTTGTCCCTTAGTGCATACATCCGACTTTTGCCTATCCCAAGTTTCCTCTTCAATGCTTCGACACTTCCTCCGTTTTTCAGAGTGTGTTCAATTCTCTCCATGTTATACCTTCTTACATCGCATACCTTACGTCTATTAATCAACTTCGAAAGCTCTGCCAGTTCTATTTTGTCTGTTGTACTTGACACTTTCATGATTTGACGCTTATTAGTTAGGTTCTTCGTTTCCTGGGAAAGCTTGCCAGTGTCCTGTCTTACTACCCTGCCTCCAACTTCCACTGCACACTCCGTAATGATACTCGTCAGTCTATCATTCATTGTATCTACGCTAAGGTTGGTTTCCTCACTAAGAGCCGAGTACCTGTTCTGCAGCGACACTCTGAATTCCTGTACTTTCCCTCTCAGTGCTAGCTGATTGATTGGCTTCTTGCGTATCAGTTTCTGTCGTTCTTTCAAGTCTAGGCGAATTCGAGACCGCACCATTCTATGGTCACTGCATCGTACCTTGCTAATCACTTCCACATCCTGCACGATTCCAGGGTGTGCACTCATTATAAAGTCTATTTCGTTCTTATTTTCGCCATTAGGGCTCCTCCATGTCCACTTGCGGTTTTCTCGTTTTCGATAGAAGGTATTCAAAATCCGTAAATTATTGCGTTCTGCGAATTCTACTAGTAGCTCTCCTCTGGCGTTTCTAGTACCGATGCCATAATCTCCTACTGCCTGGTCTCCAGCCTGCTTCTTCCCTACCTTTGCATTAAAGTTGCCCATCACTACAGTATACTGTGTTTTTACCTTACTCATTGCCGATTCCACGTCTTCATAGAAGCTTTCAACTGAAGCGTCATCATGGCTGGATGTAGGCGCGTAAGCCTGTACTACCTTCATCTTGTATCTTTTATTCAGTTTAATTACGATACCTACCACCCTTTCATTAATGCTATAGTATTCCTCTATGTTGCCAGCTATGTTTCTGTGAATTAGGAACCCCACTCCCAGTTCTGTTCTGTCTGCCAAGCCCCTGTAGCAAAGGACGTGCCCATTCTGTAGCACCGTATAGGCCTCATCTGTCCTTCTAACCTCACTGAGCCCTATTATATCCCATTTAACACTCTCTAGCTCCTCGAATAGTACAGCTAGACTTCCCTCACTAGATAAGGTTCTAGCGTTAGACGTTGCCAAGTTCAGGTTCCAATGGCGGCCTGTCCGGATCCAGAGATTCTTAGCACCCTCTGCTGCGTTGCAGATCTGACCGCCGCCGTGGTCAGTTGCTTCGCAGCTGCTATCACCTTTAAATAGGTGACCCCTCTATGCTCAGTAACTACAGACCAATTTCACTAACAAGCATACCATGTAAACTTTTAGAGTACATTATATCACCTGCAGTTATGACATATCTCACCACGAGCAAGTTCTTCTTACCAAGTCAGCATGGTTTCCAGTGTGGCCTTTCATGCAAAACTCAACTATTCGAACTAATAACCGATATTCACGAAGCGATACATAATAAAACAGACGTCGATGCTGTCTTTATAGATTTCACCAAAGCTTTCAACAAGGTCCCCCATAACCGTCTAAATACGAAACTAACCGCCCTCAACATCTACCCTAATATCTGTAAATGGGTTGCTAATTTCCTGTCCGATCGCTATCAGTCTGTTTTTGTTAATAATACCTTGTCTCCATTAGTGAAGGTAAAATCAGGTGTTCGGCAAGATACCGTGCTAGGGCCAATCCTATTCCTAATTTACGTTAATGATATAAGTAACCAATTGTCATCCCCAATCAGACTTTTCGCAGACGATTGTGTAATTTACAGACAAAGTACTAGTCATATTGATACGAGTGCGGTGCAGTCTGACATTAACCAAATCACCCGATGGTGCTGCCAATGGCAAATGGAAATCAGTGTTTCAAAAACAAAGTATATTCAATTTACAAAAACTAAGAAACATGAGCTGCATTCTTATATGATAAACAATAGGCTAGTGGAAAATGTGAACACAATAAATTACTTAGGAGTTCATATTGCACACAACCTCTCATGGAATGCTCATGTTGAGGCAATAGCCAGTAAGGCTTTAAAGAGCTCTAGGATTTATTAAACGAAATTTGCACTCTGCTAACCAATCCACCAAACTTCTCGCATACACAACCTTAGTTCGCTCGAAAATGGAATACGCCGCCCTTATTTGGAATCCAAACCAGCAATACCTTATTCATAAACTTGAGGCCATTCAAAACAAAGCAGCCCGCTTTATCACAGGAAAATATTCTCGGCTATATAGCATAACAGCTATTAAAACGTCATTGAAATTACCGACTCTCGAAATACGTAGGCTTATCGCACTGCTGTCTCGTTTCCACAAGCTTTATTTCAGTGAGTCATCTTTCTTACATTCACAAACTAAACCAGCTCCTCGCATTTTTCCACGTGTGGATCATGCTTACAAAATACACACCATGTTTGCCCGTACTAACTTTCTTCGTGACTCACCATTGTTTCTTGCGATTTATCATTGGAATAAACTACCAAGTGATGTTGTGACTGTGCGTGATCACGACACGCTTGTCCGCAGATTAATGGAGATGTGGAATGTAAAACCGTATTATTTTGTGGCTTTCTTTCACTTAGTCTAGTGCCAATATTACATCCGTTATCGCACACATCGTTTCATGCCATACTGAGTGCTACATTACTATGTCTTCTTTGGTGCGAAATTTGTTTCTGCATTTACCTTTTCATTATTTTTTTTCGAGTTCTGTGTAAATATTTCTGTTTTGCACATAACCCTGCTGTATTGTAACAACCCCCCCCCCCCCCCATGTAATGCCCAAATGGGCCTTTAGGGTATATGAATAAATAAATAAATATGTAAGAAAGTAAAGTAGATGCGCTTTCACATAACAACTGTATATTTAGCCGACGTTTCAACAGGAGGTCCATCTTTTTCTAGGCCTAATAATAGTTACACATCTTTTGTGCCTTCTTACACCTTGTTGAAGCAAGAGGGAAGGAGACAGAAGGGAAAGATAAAAGAAAAAGAAATAGGAGAAGAAAAGTAAAAAGAAGAAAAAAAATAGCAAAGAAAGAAACAAAGTAGAAGAAGAAGAAATAAAAATTGGCAGATTCCCTGCACTGTGGGAATCGATGATATGCAAAGCACGAATGAGAAAGGTTGATATGTCACTTTAAAATGAGCACGACATTACAAGGTGGACGTAAAGTAAAAGTATGCCGTACATGACTTCCATGCCACGATTTATCATGTTTCGACATGTCATTTACCTTCGTTGTCTATTCACGTCACATGATACCAAATTTATCATGACATGACGTGATATGTAAAGCTAGCGAAATGGCTGCGAGTAAGCTATGAGCGTAGCATGTAGTCATGTTTAAGTGACACGCATGTCATGATTATCATGTTGGGACGTGTCATTTACTATGGTCGTCTGTCTAGTCATGCCACGTGATGTCAAATTTGTTATATGTGGACCTAGCGAAACAGCCGCGAGTGCGCTATGATCATAGCATGTAGTCATGTTTTACATGGCACACATGTCATGATTATTGTGTTTAGACGTGCCATTTACCTTCGTCGTCCGTTCGCGTTCCAAATAGCGAATTCGGCATATGTGAAGCTAGCAAAACAGCCGCAAGCACATATGAGCATGGCATGTAGTCACGACTTATATAAAGTGCATGTCATCATTTCTATGTTAGGGTCTGTCACTTATGTTGGCCATGGAGTCACACCATACCATATCAGTTTTGCAAACTGTGATGTGAACGAAAACACAGCAAGAGCAGCAAGACCATGAAATGTAAATCATGACATTCATGACATACATGTGATGATTTTCATGTTATTACTAGTCCATTATACTCGACATACAGTCATTTTATGCCATATGAATTTTAGTATCAATACCATTATCGAAACGGCCAAGAGAGCTAGAAGTCGTAGGCGGCTAGAAAGATAGATAAGCTCAAAGTCGCCGAAGTTCGCTAAGAAATGCTTCGCATTTAAAACACGACGGGATTAGAAAGACACGGCATCTCAAGAGAGTAAGGCGAACGTGAACACTGTAGCAGTAAACGAGCCATGCAATCATTGACAATAATACACTTCACACACCCATCCTTCCCTCAAGTAGACAGTGTGACGACCCTCAATCAGTATGGCAGCTTTTGGTGCAATCCGCTGGCCGCTTGTTCACCTTTGAAGTTTGAGGCGAATTGGTAGGGGGAACTTGAGTGTTTCGAGTGCATGTCGGTGGCGTCGGTAGATATGAAAAAGCCGGTAATGCAGCCCCGCTATTAAAATTCACTATATGCAATGGCTCCTGCCAGTGAAGAAAAAGAAAAGGTGCACAAAAAAACAGAAAAAAGGGAAAAAAATAAAAAAAACTTTAGGACATCCGGCACTTATCTATGCATGCCGGCTGTGCTTGAAGTGGCAAACCAATTCTATATTGTCAGATGCATACGTTTACAGCTGTGTCAAGGGTGACTGTGACTCATTAGAAAGAGGCATTAACGTCTTTTAGAGATTGTTATGCTGACAGGAAGCCTGGCTGTTTATTCATTGCATTTTTTGTTGCGTTGAATTTGTGGATAAAGTAAGATTCCTCTTGTTCCCATTCTCTGATTGTTCAAAAATTGTTTTCCAATAGTGTAACCATGATGTTATCAAAACTGTGGTATTTTAATGTACTGTGTTTTGAAAGTGGAAGGCCTGGCAGGGAATGTACATGTGCCCAATGGTTCCTGAATCTAATTTTAAACGGAGTGTCTGTCTGGCCCACGTATTGCATGTTGCATACCCCACATTCCAGAAGGTATATGACGTTGTCTGAGTCGTAGTCTAGTGCACCACTTATCCTGTGCTTAAAATTCAAGTGGGTGCTTTCCCAATTGTCGTCTGCATGTGTTTACATACTTTGAATCTGCTTGTTCTGCAAGGGCGACACCCTGTTTGAGGTTTTATGCCAATATTTGAATTTATTAAATGATCCTTTACACTTTTGGGCCACCTGTATGCCACTCAAGGAGAAGAAGTGGAAAGTTTGGGCATTTGCACGCTCTGTTTCAATATGTTCAAGTGTTTTTTTTTAAGACCCTGTTTTTGTTCAGTGGGTTGCTCACGAAAGTTAATAGCAAATTTTTCTTGCGGTGCGAATCGGCATTTTTATGCTAGTTTAGGAGAGTCTGGCGGTTCACATTTTCCGCATTTTTGATGGCGTCATCGATGATAGCTGGCGGGTATTCTTGATAAAGGAGTACTTCGCGCATACGTGTACTGTTGTTGTGGAAGTCCTCGGTGCGGGAGCAGATTCATCTGAATCTGTGTGCTTGGGAATAGGGAATGCTGGTCTTGCATGGTTGTGGGTGGCGACTTTTGAAGTGCAGCTATTGTTGACTGTTTGTAGGTTTTCTGTATACGCTAGTTACCATTGCACCATCGTCTATTCGAATAAGTAGTACATCAAAGAAACATATTTCAGCGTTAGAGTAGGAGTGTGTAAAATAAATGCTGAGATGCGCTTGATTAAATGCCTGTATGAAATCAAGGAGCTTACTTTTTGAATGTGTCCAAATGAAAAATTTGTCAACTAGGTATAATGTATAGATTGAAGGTTTGGTATCACAGGATGAAAGAAAATTGAACTCTGTATGGTGTATGAATATGTTAGCATATGGGCCATTGTTGTACCCATCGCTGTGTTGCTGATTTGAAGGTAATACTCATTGTTAAATTCAAAGCTGTTCAATTCGTGTACAACTCACTAAAATTTCAATAACTTTATTAGTTAGATATGCATTAGGATTAAGGGTGTCATACGACTCAATAAGTGCCCTTACACCAACGTCATGCGAGATATTTGTGTAGAGTGCACTAACTTCCAATGTCACCAGGAATGCACCGTCTGAAATTTTTACTTCTGATATTTCCCGAAGAAAATGGTTTGTGTCACACAAGAAGGACTCATGTGTGAGTGGTATGTCTTTGATTAAAGAATCAATAGAACTAGAAATAGGTTCTCCTAACATTTTCATGCCTGTTATAATAAGTCTTCCAGGGTTTCCCTCTTTATGAATCTTTGGCAGCATGTAAAAACGACCTGGCACTGATTGGTCAGTAATAAATGTCTTTCGAAGCTTTGAATCAACATCGCCTTCACGTGTGAATTCCTCTAGCATTGTTACAATTATCTCTTTGTGCATGGCGGTAAGGTCCGAGTCGAGATGTTTGTGGAATCGTTTTCATTGTAGTCCGATCTATTCAGAACAAAAATCGTTCCTGCTTTGTCTCCTGGTTTAATGATGAGATTTTCGCGGTTGCTCAACACAAGAAGTGATTCTCTTTCTTTCTTTGATATCTTATTCATACTTGGTTTGTGCACCTTGTACGCATGTATGACATCTTTCTGAACTGCGTCTATATAGAGATCTAAACGTTGAACTCTGTTGGCGTCTGGGGTCCATTGCCGTCTGATGACCCCACGAACAAGTGGGTTATTTTTTGGGGGTTTATCGAAGAAACATTCCTCCAAAGTCAATTTTGTTAGAAAAAAGTTATTTATGTGGTAAGCAAAAAATAACTTTTCTATTTCGAAGTGGCATATGGCGCACAAAATAATGGGCGGCCAGACATGCATGCCGGCCCGGCCCCCAATTCTAATCATGATGGTGCCCCCTCCAAAAACGATTTCTGCTTGTGCTCCTGCCATCCATGATTCCCACTCACAGGGTTCCTTGCTTATAGATTACGTCTGTAGAATGAGTGCACGGCCACTGTCACTTCCTCTCAATGTTGTTTTGATCTGCAGGCGAAAACGCGGTGAGCTTCGAAAACTGATTCATCTTCTTACAATAACCGTGAAATGCCACACAGCTTATGAATCAAGCTGTGAAATAATTAAAGACTGGGCACTGACATTTTACCGAAACGTTTATTTGCCTTTTGTATCATGTTACCCAATACCTCGCAGCATGCTCATTCAAGGGCGCAAAATAATATGGCTGGGTGGCACGCAGTTCATTTACTAATATAATCAAGACCGATCGGATGCCGATTGTTTCATGATGATTGTAGAAGCTGTGAAACTAAGCCAATCATTTATAATTGTCAACCATGTGTGGCTCGACGGTCATCGAATGTGCACCGAGTAACAACAGTAGAAAATCTACTCAATAAATATTAGGATTGTGCCGCAGAGAAACTTTTCCTCGTGCGAAATTTTACCTAAAAGTTAAACTCTGAATGAGGTACGCGCCCCAATGTGACTCTCGCATTTGGTTGTAATCATGAGAGAAAGGTTGAGGCTGCATGCAGCTGTAAGAATGCTGCATTGCTTGCCCCAAAGCGAGGAATCAGGTTCTGCTGTGCTTTATAGGGCTATGTGTGCTAAACAAAAATGCTAATTTATGCCAGCTTGTAGTGTCAACCATGGCCCGTCTTTAGATGCGAACCTACAATGAACAAAGTAGCGTGGTTGTGCGCATCATTTGCAGTGAAAATAGGTTTCTTTGCCGCCGCAAGTATGCGTTAAACCCTTTTAGTGCTTCAATTTGACACGTAGTGAGTCGTTACCTTTTACGAAAATCGGCGTGCTCAGCCTCTGTGGTTTTCATATAGGTGGCCATAGCAAATGACGTCGGCAGTCAGGCGTTTTGAGATGCGTAAAACTTTTCGGAGCAGTCCTTTAGCACTCCATATAATCAGAGAAGGAGCTGAAGCAGTAGTTCACCGATTTTGTTTACTGAAGTACAACAAGAATAGTAATAAAAAGGGAGACGTGAAAGCGGCTGCGAGTTAAGCCCGAAAGGGCAGCACCGCAATCCAACCATGCACGTTACAGTGATGCCTTCACATGGTGGCGCCACGGTATGTCCTCGCGCTCCATGTGCATTTCCTGGTAGTGGGCCTGGGGTCAAGAGAGGTGAAGAGGAGGGAGACGTGCTTTGCAATCTCAACAGTCTCAGTTTGGACTCAACGCTGTTGAAGGTACGCTGTGTCGCGCCTCAATAAATCCACGATAGCGCCGTGTCGTGGACGTGACAAAATATATACGGGGAAGGATGCGCTAGCCTCCTCTTTTTGCGGAGTGAACATTGCTTCTCTGGCTGGGGACGTCTGCATTCTCGTGAGCAAACGGGGAGGAGATGCTATAACGCTTAAGTAATAGCATCCCAAACAAGATGTTTAACCACCCTAACCATTTGCCTAGAAGCAAGAACTGGACGACCTTAAAACAGCGTTTGCTCGTAGACTCCCCTGGACCTACAGCTATGACCCATCAGAAGCTCAGCAATGAAATTGCTAGTATGAACACCGATATTTCTGCCTTCCAATTTGATGCATTGCTTCAAGGCATACCAGTACAGTGGCATTTGTATGACTGCATCTTTGCCTAGACTGCCTTGCACTGACCAGTAAACGTTGAATGGAATTGACGAGTTAAAAGAAGCGACTCTTGAATCCCAAGAAATTAAACAGGGCAAGTGAGCTTCTTCACTATTTGAATAACAATCTACTCATGTAACAGTCCTTTAGGGCTTACTTTTCATCAGTTCAGCTGTTTCTATTATTTGTTCTACCTTTTGAAACATTCCATCTGATTGATCTTGCTGGCTATCCTTATCACAAAATGAGCACGGCACTTCAGACTCTATTCTATGTTCTTGAACTAGCTTTTCTGCATTTATCTCCAGTTCTCTCAGATAAATCGCTTCTCTGTTTGCAGGAAAGGCTATTCTTGCTCCATTTTCAGAAGGCATGTCTACAGGGCACTCTACCATACCCGTGTCATCTGATATCACGTCTAGCAATACACAAGAATTGGCAGCCACTACTTCAGAGATTTCATTACAGCCAATACTGACATTATCGCACACAACGTTTAGTGCTGGAGATCAGAACCGGATGGCTACGGTCTCCTTGAGCAGAAAGTACGAACAGGGCAACATAGAGGCAGTTACAGCAAAAATACGGATGCGAAGAAACAAGGATAGAAAAGAGCACTCTTTTCTACCTTTGTTTCTTCACTTCCGTACTCACGCTGTAACTACTTCTAGGTTGCGCTATTTGTACCTTCAGTTATGTTTTACTAACTTGCCCAAATTTCCACGCTTCATCCCCTTGAGCAAGAACGCGACGGCAGGAGGCCTCATTTGGTTGAAGTCTTCGAGGCTCGGGCCAAACATCCGACGGCCCATCTTTAGCGCCTGGTTCGGTAACCATCTTCCGCTTGCCACATCCTCTTCGAACTCCCCTACTTTTCTGTGGCTTTGAATCTTCCTTGAACTCTGGACCACTTGTCCCGTTCTGATTAGTGATGCTGACGTTTCGGGATGTCCCGCCATTTGCCCCTAAAATCTGAACAGTTGCTACTCATTGGTTCTTTTTTTTTTATTTTATTTTGTTCCCGTCGCGCCACGTGTCCTCGTGTCTGACGGCCTTCGACATTTTCCTTGTCGTTTGAGTGGCTTCGCGTGAGCACTTTGCTACTTCTTTGTTTTTGCTCCGCGCACTTTTTGAAGATGCACTTGCAAATGCGCACCACTCATCACAGTGCTCTTCTGCACCTTGTCCCGAATGCTTGGTGTCAACCATATTAAAACGATGCCGTACCACCCGATGTGGAATGACATGGTTGAGCGATTTGACCGCCAACTCAAAGCCTCACTCACGACCTCGCAATCACTGATACCCTGGACGGAGCGACTACTACTCGTCTCCTAGCCTTATGCAGCACGATATGTATGGACCGTCCCGTTCCTCAGTTGAGCTCGTATTTGGCACTACCCTAAGGCTTCCTGGACAGTTTTTTGACACATCACTGGTATCACTATTAGACGTAGACGATTATGCCAGTCACCTCAGGAATGTCATGAGAAATGTGTCTCCTATTCCTGCACGTCAACACTCATGCTCAAGTTTCATCAGTTGTGCTCTCCATGACTGCACCCACACCTTCGTACGCCAAGACGCAATCTGACCATCACTGCAGCCACCTCATGATGGACCCTTTAGAGCCAACAAGCGTTGCCTGAAAAATTTCGTTCTGCTGCTTAATGAACGTGAAGACAGTGTCTCCATTGACCCAATAAAGCCAACCTTTTTCAACACTGACACCATCCTTGAAGACGACAAGCCATTTGCAAAAACCAGACGAACGCTCTTCGCAACACCAGAACGAGAACGTACAACCTGCTTACAGGAGTTGCTCTTTGATGCACTAGCTACCTCTCTAGAGGGGGGCGAGGCTTTGGAAAGCAGTCAGTAGCTCGCATGCTCAGGATGTTCAAAATTAAGCTTATTGTTTTTATTTAATAGTCAGCGCTCTAAGTTAGGTGTGCAAAAGCCACCTTTGCAGATAGCTATGTATTCGGAGAAATACAATTTGCAACGATAATCATCACTTTCAGCCATGCTGTCGAATAAAATTTAATAATGAACTTATTAGTGACTACAGCAGGCAGTCATGTATGTATGAAAAATTTGAGCTAGTCACATTTCTACATAGGTCCTCCTGTAAGAATTCTAGCATGCCTTTGCTCAGATATCCTGCCAAATAGTTGACTTTTGGCTTGCATCATTCTGCATGCAGGACAGCGAGCACCAGCACACAGCTACTACTCCCTAATGTGCCACATTTATTTCTGGCAATGGGTCAAAGGCATAGGTAAACATTATAATGGTTACCTTTTTACTACCGGCTGGTGATAGCAAGCCCTGACTGCTCGTCCCACTAGGTAGTCTTGCATGCGTAATCATGGAAAGCACAGTTAAGCTTTGGAGCGGGATATCTCAGAGCATAGACATGCTCAAAGAATTCTTCCAAGCGGGACTGTGTTTTTCCATGTGGGACAGGCAGAGTTCGATTCCATGGCCTTCCGTTCAGCAGTAAAGGGCTACGTGAAGGTTGTAAGATGTAGTCTTACTTCCAATGACCCATGTTAAGTACTGCAGTTTGGTGCCAACCAGGCATCTCTAGAGCACTGATGGTGTGTTTATCACATTCCTAATTTACTATGATATTTATTTATTTTAGCATGCTTGAATTTTTGAGCATTTCGGATATTGTGCACTGATGTTGTGTATTACCTTCCTAATTTATCAGAAAATTTAATGGTTGTTATGTGAGTTGGTTGCAATGTGGTCATTTTTTCTTTTTTTATACTCTGTAGAGCTGCATGCATTTGTTATTATTCTATAAAGCCCAAAAAGGTCACAGCGATACACTTTCAATATTATACATCTACTTTGGGTGTGTAAAGCTTATCTAAATATACTATCCATTGTGTTTTCAATGCCTAGGAAAGAGCCTTCGGGTCAGAAATTGCTGTCATAATAAGTTTCTTAAATAGAACATTTGTTTTGGTGTTTTTAGGAAATGAATGCACTCTCCATTACCTAGAAAAATGCTGAAAAAGGAATAAGTTTTAAAATGCTAGTGACGTGTTCAAGCTTCATTGGGTTAAACCTGACCTGTTGATCTTGTTTGTCTTTAACCACCCACTCAAGTACATTGCTTGTTTGAATATTTTCTGTTAAAATGCTCTAAACTCCAGTGTGTAAATGAAAATAAATTAATAAATTTGCAGAGTTTTGCATGCAAGTGTATACACATCACAATGATAGCAGCCTCCATTATATGGCACCATACAGTCGCAGACGAATTTTTCAGACTGCAAAAATTTGGACTTGTTGGATATTTTGAATTTCACAAAAAGTTTTGTTGTGCGTGGTTCCATGGAGCCATGAGCTTTGCTGCTCGCAACAGTCGGTGGGTCGGCGGCAGCGATTGCCAACACGATTGCCAGTGACATTATCGTAGCTCAAATAGAACCAAATTTCCTTGTCCCCAAGAACAGCATAGAGCATGGCATTATTGAGAATTTTTTTCAGAGTGGTATAGTCTGAATAAACTTAATTTTCACAGCTTGACCATTTTTTCAGACTTCGATTTTTCGGACTGTTTGTCATCAGGTCCGAAAAATCAGTCGGCGACTGTACTTGCGATGAACCGGGCTAATTTATGGTGTGCATAAAGGTAAGTTACTTATAGGACACACACAAGATGCACACTTAGATAGACATAAAGGTGGTGAACAAATTGGGAAAGCTTGGAGATATACAGGACGGTTACATATCGGATACATACAGAATGGTCACAGATGAGACACACACATGATGGGCGCTTTGAGGAGACAAAGTCAGCAGCCAAATCTTTTCATCTTGGAGATATACAGGTTGTGTCCTCATGCTGCCTCGGCCAGAAAACCATACAGTACATTTGCAAGACATTACCATTTTCATAATAGTTGTGGACTACTGGTTTTCAGTGCTTAAGAATGAAGCATGTGTTGAGGACCATCATGCATACATCCTATAGGTCGACTTTAAAAAAAAATGTGATGGCATAATTTACAACGCTTTACAATTATTGGCAATTTCATTATAGCAGTTTGCAGTGCATAGAAACATTTCCCTTCGTGTAAACAAAAATGCGACAAATTTTTGTTCGCCAGTTTTATGAAAGCTCAAATCGATCATTATTATTATTCCAACTTTATCATGGTGCACATGCTTTACTTTCGCAATGCACCTTCATTAGACTGCAAATTTTACAAAGCATGAACTGCATCTATGCAAGTGTGGAAGCTTCCACACTGGCATAAATGAAAGTCTTGGTAAATTTTTATGGGAAGTTGTGTGCAAACATTGACACAGTGAACGAGACAACACAAACACAATTTGTGTTATGCTTGATCCTGTGTTTGTTTTTGCACCCCACCTTTTGTGCCATTATGAGCAGCGGCTTAAGTAAATCATTATGAATAAATATGAATGCCCGAATAGGCATCCATTAGGGTTTGTGATTTACCCAATGATTATCTAGTGAATATAGAGTATTGAAAAACATTAATACAATATAAAACGGCTTTTACACCCATTCAACATCCGCATATCCGCCCTGGACACTCGTAGGACACCCGCTAGATTGCCAATTAGTATGCACCTTACAGTCCTGCGGATTTCCGCTGTACGCCTAACAGTGATCTGTAGACGACCAGTGCAGGATCGAGACATCCAGAAGTAGTTGTCCATTGGACGTCTATCGGTGTTTGAATGCCCGATAAGATGGCTTGCCAATAAAACATGAGGTCACCGGTCCACCTAGAGACTGTGTTGTCGCATCATTATTCGCCACACGCTCTTAACACAGCACACTTGCTTTTGTAAGTTTGATGTCTTTTAACTGTAATGACCAATGTTGCAGTCATATTCTGATCACAAGAAACTTGTAAAAAGTGACCTCATACCCACTAAAAGTGCTGTAGCAGCCATATGTCGCGCAATACTTCGGCATCGCGAGTCCACTCGAACCTTGCACAGCCGGAACCAGTGAGTGTCAAACACCAAAAAACGCTAATTAAAATAAGAAAATGGTGCACTTGGAAGCAATACCTGCAAAATGGCACAACTTATGCCTCACTAGGCAGCAGATCTCAGTAAAACAAGGCACAAACCGATGCAAAACATGCACAGCAGCTTTGCTCCTTTGTGTCAATGACAACACTTTTTCCCATTTTTCTCTCTACTGTCTGCTTCCCCTGTGCTCCACAAGGCATTCTTTTGGTCAAAATTTGCTTGCTTGAGAAAAAAAAACCATGGAGGAAAAAAAAGCCTTCTCAGGCGTGTTGTAAGAGGTCACAGATACATAATTTGTGACAAATTCAAGATTTCTAGACCACTTCAGTGTGCCTTGAAACATTACCGGCCTTGCTGCATTGAATTGGCATCGAAGATTCTGCTCAGCTGTGACAAGCGGTACATTGGCCAAACTGGCCGATGTGTTAACAAGCAAATGAGGGAGCAGGCCAATATTTTGTGAGTGCGCACCTGCCTACACGTAAGTAGATCTTGACTTCATCACCCTCAATTTTCTGAAGTTAGGATCTTGGGCAGGAACAAGAATTAAAACTGTAGTTGAACTGTTAGAGGCCTATCACATCCAAAACATAGGTCAATAAAACATATTCTACACTATGTGATCTTGAAATGAGATTGTAAACGGTTTGAGGGTGTTGACATGTTGCCTGTCTGGTTTTTAAATGCAAAGCATTTCTTTGCGTACTGCAAGCACCTTTGGTGTCCGCCCGCCCGCCCGCCCGGTCGCCCGCTTGCCCGCTTGCCCGCCCGGAAGGAAGCTGCAGGGCCGGTGAAAACTGGTGATTAGGACGACTCATCGCCAACACTGGGAGGGTTTGATGAGTCACAACCCGACAACCCTTGTGTTTTTACAAGGTACGGCTCAACATACAGTGGCACGTAGTGCTTAAGCTGAGAGACGTGCACTACCTTGTTTTGGGGTCTATCATGAGGACTTTGCCCAGTTATGTAGTAAACAACAAATGTAACAGGCCTTTTCTGGTAGATGATTTGATATATTCCCTTGAATTTGGGTGCCAACTTTCCGATTCCATTTGCTACAGGCTTTTGATGGCGCACCCAGACGAACTGTCTGACTTGAAAGGAGTGATATCAATGGGACTGATCATTCGCTGTCTTACGTTTACCTTGTGCTTCCTCAATATTGCTCGCCACTGTGGCCCGGTTGAGACAATGTTAGGAGGTGGTCTTAAAGTGTCCTGGCTGTCGCAGGACGGTGGCGTTGATATGGGAGCTTGGGGACGTATCCATAAAATAGTTGAAATGGAGAGAAACAGCAGCTGGCACTGTAGCTTGTGTTGATGGCAAAAGCAGCTTCATTGGGTGTGGTGTCCAAGGAAGTTGGCTCAGTTGGACATAGCTTACGAAAAACGGAGACCAAAGTCCCATTGCTTCTCTCCACAAGACTGTTACTGGCTGTGTGTTATGCAACTGGGTAGCAAATCTCAGCATCGTGCATGAAGAGTTTAAACTGGTGAGGTTCAAAGGCTGCTCAGTGGTCACATATACATACAGTCATCAGGACAGCCAAAGCGAAACGACACCAGCTGCAGATGTGCTATACCTTCCTTAGCTGACATTGAAGTCACAGCCACTGGGACAATAAAATGCCTGGCAAGGCAACGTCAATGACATTTAAAATGTCCTTCTTTCCTAAAGCAGCTGACATTGTAATGTGATCAAGAGCAATTAAAGCAAAACCCACTTTTCCAACACTTTTAGACACTGGACGGTTACTGCTTTGGCAGGTTTGGCATGCTGTAACGTAGTGTGTCACCGACGGCGCAAAGTTTGGCCACCAGTATTGTTCTCTCACTTTAACCAGTGCCCGCATTATATCCAGTGGCCTCCACCATCATGAATAACTTCCATGACAGCCTGGGGCATTTTCGCAGGTAGTACAATCACTTGTAAACCTAAAGTCACATCACAATGGTACAAAATGTCATCAACTATGGTGATATCATGCCCACACGATTTTGAAGATGACAAAGGACAAAAAGCGATGAAGATCCTGGCACTCTTCGTACTCTGCTTGCATAGCTGGGAGTGACCATGTCTGATGGAGGACTGCTGCGGATAATCGTGACAGCATGTCAGCAACCACATTTTGACGACCTTGATGGTGCTGCACAGTCAAGTCGAACTCTGTAAGATCCATTGACATGGTCATAAAACGACCTGAAGGCCTGATGCTGGCTGTCAAGCATGCAACAGTCCAGTTGTCAGTCAACAGGCAAAATTTCTTGTCGAGTAAGTAATGCTAGAACTTGATTGTAACTGCCCAGTGAACACCAATGCACTATCAAACACTACTATGCAACTTTTGCTCTGCAGCAGTGAGTGCACGACTCGCATATTCGATGACAGTTTCTTTGCCACACTGGTTCTGGGAGAGCACAGCACCAATTTCTGTTTCTGAGGCACCTGTCATGACTGGTTTGGGCATCTGAATCAACATGGCCCAGCAAAGGTGCCTCTGGTAATGCTGTGTGGATTCGTTAAAAAGCTTCATCACATTCGCTGGTCCAAGCGAACTCCTCAGACCGAATGAGACGCTGCAACGCTGCTGCTATCCTGGAGAAGTTCTTTACAAAGCGACGATATAAATTGGCTGTCTGGAGCCATGAAAAAACTGGTTCGCTGTTTGTAGACTGAGGGATTTTTATGATGGCTTCGACTTTGAGAGGGTCGTGCTGCTTCGTGTTTTTGTTCAAGATGAATCCAAGAAACTTGATAGACTCCAAAGCAAAGTTGCATTTATCAAGTGAAATTTTGAATCCACTGGCAAGGAGCGCACCAAGTACTTCACCAAGTAGTCTCGTAACTCACCAAAAGTTGGCACAAAAACCAGAACACCATCCAAGTAGACCCGCACACTGCACTTTCGGCAATGAGGCTGCAACTTGGCAAAAATAGACTGCATGACCCACTGAAAAGTGGCACGCTCTTCAGCCCAAATGGCATGCGAGTCCACATAAAAGTGCCCTTGTGGGTCACAAAAGCAGTTCTTGCTTGGTCTTTTTCATGAACACAGACTTGCAAATAAGCCAACTTTAGGTCACGACAGGCGAAGTACTGTGAATGTTATTTATGACGTCATCTGCATGTGGAAGTGGCTGTAGGACACTCACAGTCACATTGTTTAGGGGCACGTAGTTAACACAAAGGTGTTTCTAACTACCTTGGCTGAAAACCACTGCGGCGAATGTCCAAGATACGATGACTGGAAGAATGATGCCTTGACAGAGGAGTGTGCTCGTTTGGGCTTCAAGAAAACGATAGTCTGCAGCAGAGTAAAGATAAGGAGATTGACTGTATGGGACAGCATCAGGAAGAAAGTCGATTAAGTGTTCGACACCCTCATATGACCTAAGTCATCCTCTTCAGGAGCAAACACTTCTGCCTGCTTCAAAAGGATGCTCGTAATTTCCCGTAGTCGATGTGCTGCAAGTTTACCAAGCTGATCGGCAGAAAGGGATGGGTCAAGGAAAACCACAATTGTTGAAGAAGCAGCTTGTTTGCATTCAGAAGACTGGCTGTAGAGGTTTGGAACGTTTTGGCAAGGTAGTGCTAACCACGGCAGTTCATCTGTGCCTGAGAGTGGCATTCGCTGGAGGCTTGTTGAGCTGCACAGACCAAGTACATGGCAATTGAAAGATAGCACCTGTATTATGACAGCATTTTACATCCTGGGCGATAGTTCTTCATGGCAACGTACACTTGTTCCTGTTGGAGAATGGCGAATTTCAGTTGGCATGGGTGGCTGGAACACCAACTGTGCATGCCTTGCAGAAAACCAGTATCCACCCAATATAACTGGCATGGCAATATTATCAAGGGCGGTGGCTTCGAACAAACCAGTGATAGGTCCTACAGATATCTTCAAGCAGATGACACCTGCTCGAGTCACTGTTGTTCTACCAACAACAACCAGAGGGGGGGTCTGGTCCAGGGTAGGAGGAGCAAAGAGTTGACCAGATGGTGAGAAACAAGAGTCACTTTGGATCCACTGTCAGGAAATGGATCCACTAGGACAATCCTAGCAATTGTGGTGTTGGGAAGGGTACGCTGAACAAGCAATCCATCCAGGGTCATCTCTGAAAGGGTACTGTTAAAAGTTGGGGAAGAATGGGCCACAGACGTTGGGGCTGTAGCTCTAGATGGGCACTTATACGCAAGATGTCTCTTTTGGTGGCACTGAAAACAAATGGCTTCGGCCAAGTTCTGGCTAGAACAGTGTGCTGAAGTACCATGCTTTGCAGAGATGGTGAGGTATCGAGCTTCTTGCTGGTCTGGCGGTAGAGCCGAAATTCACAGTGGCTGGCTTGTTTTGTGTGATAAGGCCTGAAGATTCGTGCACTCTACATGTGACGGGGCACCTGTGGGCTTGGCGTTGTGGTGCTTGAATACCCTGGGCAAGGGAGTCGACGAGAAGAGTGGCTTAATGTTGGGTTACAATGTACATATACGCTGTGACGGTTTCTGGTCGTTGCACTGAAATAGTAGAGGCCAGGTTCCTGTCAGTGATGCCTTGAAGAACGTTCTTTATGCATCGAGTATCCGTGAAGGTGACTGGGCATCCCGAAATGAGCTTCAACTTCGCCAGAAAGTAGTTGACAAGGGTTTCTCTGTGCACTTGCACATAACAAACAACAAATTGTTGCTACTGTGCTTGGCACTGAATTATTCAATGAGTGCCTGCCTGAAGATTTTTCAGGTGGGGAACTGATGGGCAATAACAGCTTTCCAATCCGCGGCTGCTCCACAAAGTTTTCCCAGAGCGGAGGCGACTAGGGTTGAAGGTTCCCATGAAGACAGGTTTTACATTCGTTTTAAGTCTTCAATCTAGTGGGACGCTGAAATGCTACCGTCTCCGCTGTAAGTGGGAAGCGATGCGGACAGGTCAGGAAGAGTGGTGAATTCGACTGGGACTGCAGCGTGTTGTGACACATGAAGAAGCTGCTGAATGAAACCCGTCAGGAGCTCGGTATTTTGTGCTGCATCGAAGCTCGATAGAAGTGGCCTGGCACTCGGGTGCTGGCTGGGCGCTAAGGTGTCTGGGGAAGGCAAAAAAAGGTGTTGAGTGGTTTTGGGCGATATTCGCGATGAGACCACTTATTATTTCTTTCTTCGACCCGTTCGCATCAAGGTTTCGGCGAGACAACTCTTCACGGAGGAAGTCCGCTATAAAGCTGGCGAGGTCCTTTGGCGTAAAAATTCACGAGCGGCGTGGCACTCACTATAAAGTGGCACAAGAGTTATGAGAGACGAAAATGTGGGCAAGTGAAGCCGTTTAGCAGTGCAAGCGAGCCACTTCATCGGGCGGGCGGCTGGGTGTCAGCACGACAGTTAGCGACACACAAGGGGAAGCGCAGATTGGCTCGGACGAAGCGGGCGATAGGCTTATCGTCGGCAAAAGCTACACAAAGCACGAAGTTGATACCAGTGCTGTGGGGCCAGTCCGGCAAATCACTTTACAAGGCGGGAAAGAAGTGACGTTCCATGCATATAATTTGGGTTCAACTGTGCCTGTTGTGAGAGCTAGATGGGCCAGGCATAAAGGCTCAGGCATGGCACTACCATACGAAGGCGTTTATTCACAATTAAAAACGTGCGTCTGCACCCTAGGCGGGAGCGAGAGCACCTAAAGTCTCGGCCGACACTTGGACCTGTCATTGAGCTGACGTATGGCACCATAGGTGGCACTACTAATCAGGTGCTATGGTATCCCACATGCGAGCGCTCACATTATACGTAAAAGTAGAACTCTGCTTACCCCATCGGCTTCTTCAAGACGTGAAGTATTTCTTGATATGAGATTGGCCAAATTGAGAAAGACATTAAGATGATTCGGTGCAATTCTTGCTTTGTAGGGCTCGCCCGCTTTTGGTCGAGGAAGCAAGTCCTTTGCCTATGCAAAGAGAGATAAAGTATAATATTTAAAGGAAACTGCTGTTCAAATCTTGGCGAATCTACCAGTTATAAGGTTGAACCTGAAATGCATTTGGTATCAAAGCAACATATAATAATGCGCATACACACTAGACTATAGGAAAACGAAACTGCCCCAAAAATGAACTTCTAGCACAATTGGCTTTGTACCTGTTTTTTGCAGCTTTATTTATCTCTCAGTAAATGGAACTCTCGGGAAATGGAAGACATTTTGATGGTACCATGAGGTCATGCTAATGAGTTTACTGCATTAACATGGAAGTGTCTTTTGCCATGGTGCAACAGATGACACGAAAAAACTGGAAGAAAAAAACTATTGACTGATTAGGACGACTTAGGAGTCGAACCCGCGACCTCTCAGTTATTATTGCTGGCTGCTGAGTGCTCTGCCTCCCACGCTGACGATGCTCGTACAGGTGGCTTCACAAATGCATCTGATATCTCTTACACTTTCTTGGTTTCAAAGTGAGCTTGGATGATGGTGGCCAGTGTCGCCTTCTGGAACCTATGTAGTCATGTACTGCATCATAACACTAATGAGCGCTGACAGTGAATGCTTAGAAAATTTCAGTTTTTGGTTCAGACAGACACGCCAGCGAGAAGCAGAGCACCTTCGCCTTTTGTGATTCAAGCTATGAACTCAGCCTATGCCATTCCGAAGAAAACTTCGAAGTAATACTATGTAATTTATATTTAGTAGCTTCAGTCTGTCATCTATTACTCAGTTACGCAGCCAAGTAGTCCTGAGGCATACAGTATTAAGAAATAATATCTCTTGGCATAATTATTCCAAACGGTATTGAAGTGTGTCACAGAGAAGACCCCACAACACAGTACCTATGTTATGTGGTCTCCCCAGTGTCGCATCTCTGTGCTGTTTGGAATAACGTACAAACAAGCCAGCTTAGCTACCATCTTGGCTTAAGTTTCCGCGATCGAGAATGCTTTGCATGGCACCTAATCCCTATATTGCTCGTTGCACAGGCCTCATGCACATTGTTCACCAGGGGCTGCCATAAAACGAGAAGATGGTCATAATGCCCGACTGAGATGGAATCCATGCTTCTCCCTCATGGTATCATAATGTACTGGCACTGCACACCACGCTAGCTCATGACCCTTTGACATGGCACCCTTCCTCAATGGCTGCCAGTCTTTTTCCACTTCTGTTGGGAGCTTGGTTGTCACGATAGAGATGCTTTCCCACATGGTATGAGAGGGTTATACGCTGCCTTGGCAGGCACTTTCTCATTCGTGTACTTGGTGAAATGTAGTACCTGATAGCGCTGCAAGCAAACATCACTGATCGGTCTTGCAGAAGGGCTCAGCTAGTTGGTCAAGCGTGCAATGATGGAAGCCAAAGGGAAATACGGTTTAGTGGTGTCTTCTTGTGTCCATGTTTAAATTACCAGTTTTTTTAGCATGGTTCTGCCGATGTTAGCCAGCTCAGTCTGCATTCCCACGACTGTCACATTGTGTGCATCTTGGGTTAATAAACCCGTGATCGTTAGTCAGCCTGCCTCAACCTGCACCCCATTAGAGAGTTGATGAGCACGGCAAAAGTGCATTTAAATGTTGCCGCAGTGGAGTGTTGCGTCCTTTGCCCATCACGCTTGTAGGGTAGAATATTCTTGAGGTAGCATATTTTCATAACTAGGTTGAAAATTTGCGAAAGCAAGTTAAATAGCCACACATGTGAGTACAGTCAAACTAGTGCGTAAAAAACTCAAAAGTGCCTCAGTAAGTGGTTGTTATATCAGCAGTGCAAATGACAACCCAACCAAATTTTTTCTGGGCATTTTTATCAATAGTGTTAACAACCCCTCCAATGAGATGATAGGATTTTTCACATGTTAAGCAATACGTGCTGTGTGCTCATGAGTGAATTAAATGATGCTCGCAATGTACTCACATAGTTCCATCGAAGCATAGTACCACCACGTACGTGGAAACGATAATCTCTGGCTGGTTGTGTGCACCTTATCTCTTACTCGGCTATCACCATTGCACGCCAAGCCATTTGCAGTCTAGTATATGTGTGCATGCATTTGTATGTTCTTCTTGCATGCTTCACTCCAGATATTACTCGGGTGCAGCGCGTAGCCTATTCCTTCAACATCACAAAGACATGCATTTTAAGAGCAATGCGCAAGTTGCATTGCACGACGCAGCAGCGGCGAACTTGCAAAGGGTAGCATGATGAACTTGTACTACTGTCACACCGCGCAGCTAAACTCAAGCAGCCGAGCAGATATCTGAATATGACTGCGATAAGGTTTATTTATTTATTTATTTATTTATATACCTTAAGGGCCTCTAGGGCATTACATAAGAAGAGTTTCATACAGTAATCAGTGACAACAGCAATTTTTTAACAAGAAAAGAAGACAAGAAAACATGCGCAGGATACACAGTTCGTCAACCAAGATAAGCAAGAAATAACACAGCAAATTTTTCACAAGCGAGCACATTGAAAAAGCTGCACGACACGTTATACAGCAATGCCTAAGATTGTCCAACACATTCAAGAAACGCAAATAATGCAGACTGAAAAGATGATTCTTGTGTATGCGTTACAATGCTGGCAGGCAGAGCGTTCCACTCGGTTATCGCTAAGACAAGGGGTGAGTATTGGTGTTTTTTTGTGCGAGAAAATATAGGTTCAATTTTATAATCATGGTCACCGCGTGCGGAAATGTACAAAGCAGGGTGAATGAAGGTATGGCGGAACGGCGAATCACTGTGGTATAATTTGTGGAAGAAACATAAGCGGAAATATTTTCTGCACATGGCAAGAGGGGGGAGATTTAATTTTTTCTTAATAAATGACACACTTTCATAGCGGGAAAAACATGACAAAATAAATCGCGCGGCTTTGTTTAGGACGGTTTCGAGCGTATCAGTAAGGGTTGCTGTGAGAGGGTGCCATACTATGGAAGCATATTCTAGGGTTGGCCGGATAGCAGTATGGTATGCGTGAAGTTTGGTGTCTTTGTTTGCAAGTTTCAGGCGACGCTTAAAAAGACCAAGTTTCCGTAGTACTTTCGCGGTAATGTATTCTATGTGGCTAGTCCAGGTTATATCAAAGTGGAATAAAATACCTAGATATTTATTATATGGAACTGTCTGAATTACCAAGTTGTTTATATACTCATTGGGCAAAGGATGTGCAACGGATAAAAAGCGTAAGTGTTTGGTTTTGTTTACATTTATTTCCACTTGCCATAAACGGCACCATTCTGATAATTTTGTCAAGTCAGACTGCAAGATGTTTACGTCGTTTGGTTCGGTGATTTCCCAATAAATTACGCAATCGTCTGCAAAGAGGCGCAGTGAAGAGTTATTATTATATCCGATATCATTATTATAGACTAGAAACAACAGAGGGCCTAGTACGGATCCCTGGGGTACCCCGGTTTTGACGGGTCTGGGAGCAGAGATAACGTCGTTAAGTTTAACTGACTGCAACCTGTTAGTAAAAAACCGCTTATTCACTAGGTTGTTTTATCGTCTAGCTGTTGATTACAGATTTTAGTCATCAACCTTTTGTGTTGAACGCGGTCAAACGCTTTAGCAAAATCTATAAAAATTGCATCAGTGTAGCGCGAGTTATTCAGAGAATCATTAAGGTCAGTTACCAATTCGAACAGCTGGGTTTCGCATGAGCGGTTACTGGGGAAGCCATGTTGGTTATCTATTAGCAAGGTATTTTTATTGAGGTGAGATACGATGTGCGTAAACAGAATATGCTCGAGTATTTTGCACGGAATAGAAGTAAGAGAGATTGGCCGGTAATTATTAGCACATGATTTTAACCCAGATTTGAATATAGGTACCACTAATGCCGACTTCCAGTCATCTTGGACGCAACCTGTGTTCAGTGACTGGTGAAATATTAGTTTCAATAGGTACGATGATTTTTGAGCGGTTAATTTCAGAAGTTTGGAGCTAATGCCATTGGGCCCTGGACTCGTTTTGTACTCAAGTCGCTCAATGGCACGTGTTACGCCATTTTCGGTGATTTCTATTGGGAGAAAGATATCATGAATGACAGTATCTGGTAGGTCGAGGGAATCTAATGTAAGCTCATTTGAAAATACCGATGCAAACTGATCGCTGAATATTTTCGCAGTTTCTTCAGCTGACGAAGAATCTCCATGCTCACCGTCCAGCAAGGTCGGACAATCAGTGTTTTTAGGGTTTATCACTTGCCAGAATTTTTTAGGGTCAGTTTTGAGGAGTTTCGGCAGTGTGCAATTAAAAAGTTTGTTTGGCTTCTTTAATGATGGCTTCGGTTTTTCTTGATACATTTCTATAGTTACCCCAGTCTACTGTCGATTTTGTCCGAGACGCCTTCCTAAATGCACGCTTCTTTTTATTAAGACTTCTTTTCACATCCTGTGTGAACCACGGATCGTTTTTGGTTGATCTAATAGCCATTTTTGGTACGCAACTATCTTCGATTTGTTTCAATATGTCACGAAATTTAATCCAGTTTTCATTTGCAGTGCAATTTGCAAAGCTGGCATCGAACTGGGGTGTAAACTCTTCCCAGCATATGATTCATTTTCTCGACATTGGTACGTGCATAATTGAGTATGTGCTTGTCCGTTACGGTTTTATCGGGCAGTGAGATAGATAAGGAGCAATGTACGGCACGGCGATCGCAGATTCCTTCCAGGACATGAGTAACTGCATCATCGGGTTGGTTAGTGAGTATGAGGTCCAATATGTTGTTTCCGCATGTTGGTACCGTCACAAGCTGGGACATGTTGTGCAAATGTGCTAGGTTTATGAAGTTAAGGCTTTCTTGACGACGGCTAGCACAGCTAACAGTGGCAGAGGACCAGTCTACGTCGGGGTAATTGAAGTCCCCTCCAAGAATCGCAACAGAGTTTGGGTGCTTGTTTAAGACATAATCAATGAAATTATTCAGGTGTTCAATGAACTCTGGGCCACTATCGGGAGGTCTGTAGCACATGCCTATGACGCACGGTACATGCCCCAAGCATGCCGCAACCCACATAATTTCAAGGGGCGAGTCGTAGACTATTACGGAAGGACGAAATTCTTTCCTAATGGCAATAATCACCCCTCCACCATGATTGATATGTGGGGTTTAACGTCCCAAAACCACTATATGATTATGAGAGACGCCGTAGTGAAGGGCTCCGGAAATTTCGACCACCTGGGGTTCTTTAACGTGCACCCAAATCTGAGCACACGGGGCACCCCCCCACCATGACGAGCGGCTCTGTCTTGTCGAAATATTGTGTAGTGCGCAGAGAAGCCAAGTTCGCTGTTTTCCGTGTCAGAATTTAGCCACGTCTCTGTGCCAAGAATAACATCAGCATTGCACGTGTGTACAAGGGCTTTAAGTTCGTCAAGTTTGCTACATATACTGCGAAAATTCGCAAGGATTATCGATGGATTTTTATTCAAAGTTGATTTCTGAGCGGATGATGGTCAGGCGAATACGTTGTGTCAAGCCGTCACAGGTCCATAGTTTGTCGCCACGCCTGCGCTGTTCTGTTCCCCCGTAGTATCATATGCGAAATTTCGGTATCTGGCGGGTACTTGGACGATATTATCTGTGCTAGATTCATACCTATAAGAGTTTTTATGGAAGTAAAGGAGGTTGAAGTGGAGTGAATAGCTTTCATTATCATTACGAGTAGCTTTGACGAAGTCCCGAAGCTTTTTGCGTGCTAATTGTACTTTAGGGGAGAAATCTTCGTCGAGCCAGATTTTCGGGTTTTCTAGCTTTTTAAGTTTAGGGGCATTGCGTAAAACATCTATTTTTGATTTAAAGTTGAGAAATTTTATGAATATGGGCCGGTCGACGATCGCACGCCACTGACCCAATCGGTGAGCGCGTTCAATGTCCCCAATTTGTACGCCTAGGCGAGTTGCCAAGAATTCTTTCACATTGTTTCTGACTCTTCGTACCCCTCCTTTTCTGTTTCGGCTATGCCCTTGACAATCAAGTTGTTCCTTCACATTCTGTTATTGATATCATCCACTCGACAAACAATTCATGGTTTACCTTTGCGATGCTTGTCTTCACTTCGCGTAGAGAGTTGTTGACAATGAGTCAAAATAGCCAGTTCAAAATCTCCCCCCCTTTGCCTTAACTCTTTTCTGATGCGAAACCGTCAATGCAAAGCCACAACCACACAAAAGTCGTCATCATTGACCAACCAGTCTCTACCATAACCAAAACCCAAGTAACCACGAATATCTGCTGGCCGTCCATAATGAACACAAATTTCCGGCCATATGAATATCCAACACAGATAGCAAATGAATGTACTGGGAAAATCCATGTCCCGTGTGGCTGTTTTCTGGACGTCCGAACTGGATGTCCAATCAGACATTAAGTTTTGAATGTTGACTGGCTGTTCATACAAGGACATGCCAAATATGTGGGCATTTGCTCATCAATTATTCTAAATTAGAATGTAGTGAAAAAATATATATACCTGCAGAATTCCGGGTGACAATCTTGTAAAATTTAATTAAAATTGATACTATAAAATTAATTCAAATTTTCAAATTTTGGCACACGCATTTCATCCCCAGATGCCAAAATATTTTTATTCCTGAGGCAAAACAATCTGGTTGATTCAGTATGTGTACCATGTGTCATAAGAAATAATGTATTTAATGTTACTAACATCGCATGTGAACTGACAAAAATGCGGATCGAGCGCGTCATAGCAGTCATCATGTAGACAAACTTTTATGCGCCAGCCTCAACACTTCGCAACAAGCAGTGCACCGCAGTTGCTCATGGCGTATTTGGTTGGGCATTTTCGAGCGCTCTAGAGGGCTATGAAAAGTAGCTGCATCTTCGGTTGGTAGAATTCGAGCACTCGGACCACCTGGTATTGATTCGAGCATCAGCCTCTGACGTGGAGCGCTCCCAACCGCTCTGACTTCGAAGTAAGAGCGAGGCACGATCTGACCGGGAGGACGGATCACGTGACACAAGCCGGCCAATCACGTGGCTGCCGGCAGGTGAACCAGGTGAGGAGCGCGAGCGTGCATTTCGGAAGAGGGCGTTGCCGGGCGCGTATTATTTCGTGCATGTGCGTTCATAGTGGCGTTTTTGAGCGTGTCTAGGGCAAATTCACGTCTACAAAGACATAAATGCACCATCTCGGTTAATGAGGCGGCTAGCCAAGGCAGTGGAAACGTCAACGCTGTCATACATCAGCTTGAAGACAGCCCCGTGATTTGCCTTGGAGGTACAAGCTCGGGTGAGTACGATCGCCATATTTATGTGCTGAGCTTAAAGGATACGCTACATCCAGATATGTCAGAAAGAGCGAAAGAAAGAATATAGGAAAAGTCAAACATGTCAAAGATATTTACTGAACTGATCGGCACTATTTGTTGACCCAACGCAGGCGCAGCACTGTTTACCCTGCAGCTTCCCGTGCTGGCTGCACAGTGGCGCTACAAGCGCGCTGCTATGGGGGCTCTTAGATTGCTGATGTATTCAGTTGGTACGCTGCCTCTCACGCTCTGATTTCGAGCTGCTCTGCATCTGGCGACTCAGAGCCAGAGGACCAGAGTGGCCAACCGAATACGCCATCAGATTCCTCAAACGTATACGTTATGCTAGCCGTGCCCCTCTGAATGTGTTGAGAGAAAACGAGAAAACCAGCGCCATTGTGCCTATTGTGCCGAAACTTGCTTGGCCAGCGGCACGTACTGAGGAAAAAAGCCCGAGTAAAGAGGGTGTTCATGGTGTGTCGCAAGAATCTACGCTGCACCGGTCTCCAAGACTTCGAGCGGCAGAAGGCAGATTTTTTTTTCGCCTGTGTGGACGTCAACAGTAACATGTGAAGTTACGAAGGATGAGCAGGAATCAAACCTACGACCTTCGAATAACGCGTTCGATTCTCTAGCCACTGAGCTATCACGGTGGCTATCCCTCCAGCCACTTTATTGGATTTATATGTGAGTTTAAACGTGGAAGTGTCAGTCAGCGCCATCTGTAGCCACCGCGGCGAGTGTAGAACACCTTTTTATGAGCCTGGGTGGGGTCACGTAGCACGTGAACTTATTACGACCGGGCAGCTGACGAATAGTCCCTCGTGTACAACCTAACAGCACCAAGTCTACCAGTACGAGACCCTCGTTAATGAATAAGGGAAAGAAGTGTAAACCTAAGGACTCGTTTTTCTGTGTTTTGACACAATATTAATGAGATATAGTAGACGATAATGAGAAATGTGGGGGAAAAAATTAATTTTTAACCCACTTTTCTTTCTTCTTATTCACATTATAGTGGTTATAATAACTTCCCCTATACATTCCTTGGCATTATTGTCTGTTAGATCTTATTATTGTCAGTTAGATCTTATGTAATCATTATTGTCTGTTAGGTCATGAAGGCACTCTTCAACCTGTCGAAAGCCGATTCACATTCCTGAGACCACTGAAAGGGCATACCGGAAGCAAGTAGCTTATGGAGTGGTGCGGCGATGGAGGCAAAATTTTGTATGAATCGCCAAAAGTAAGAGGCGAGACCAAGGAAACTTCGCAAATCTTTCGGTTTGTCAGGGCGAGGGAAGCGAAGCACTGCAACAGTTTTATCAATATATATATATATATATATATATATAAGAAGACACGGAACATGTGTAAATATTATTATGCCTTGAAAAAACGGGGTTCCCGTCGAAACGTTGGCAGAATAAACAGTTGTTATGTGAAAGCGCATCTAGTTTCATATTTGTAACCTTGCGACAACCAAAGTTATTCTTCTATATATATATATATATAGAAGAATAACTTTGGTTGTCGCAAGGTTATAAATATGAAACTAGATGCGCTTTCACATAACAATATATATATATATATATAGAAGAATAACTTTGGTTGTCGCAAGGTTATAAATATGAAACTAGATGCGCTTTCACATAACAACTGTTTATTCTGCCAACGTTTCGACGGGAACATATATAGAAGAATAACTTTGGTTGTCGCAAGGTTATAAATATGAAACTAGATGCGCTTTCACATAACTGTTTATTCTGCCAACGTTTCGATGGGAACCCCGTCTTTTTCAAGGCATAATAATATTTACACATGTTCCGTGTCTTCTTATAGCCTGTACAGACAGGAGGGAAGGGGTCAAAAGAAAAAGAAAAAAAAAAGAAAAAAGAAACAGGAAAACAGGAGGAGAAATGTAAAAGAATTATAGAAAATATAGGAGAAGAAGCAAGACTGACACGGCGTAATTAGAAAGGGGTAGCATCTCAACAGACTAGGGCACAGGTAGATGAGCAATGCCATCATTGTCAACAGTACTTCCCCCGCGCCTACTCTTCCCCAAGTGGGCAGTGTGCCACCATTCTCGTATTTCCCCTTTCCGTGTAATCCGCTGGCGGCTCATTCCTCTTTGAAGTTTAAGACAAGTTAATGGGGAGAGCTTAAGCACTTCGAGTGCATGCTGGTGGCGTCGGGAGGAATGAAAAAGCCGGTGATTGAGGCGCCGCCATCGATATTCATTATATGCAATGGCTCCTTGTCAGTGAAGGAACAGAATGTGCGTTAAAAATTGAAGAAGAAAAAAAAAAGAAGAAAAGAGGGGGGGGGGGAAACTGTAGGACATCCGGGACAGTCACCACACAGTTGCGGCTCACTGGGAAGACATGCGCGCATGTACGATAAAGTTAACGAAACCACCTAGCTGTCAGCTCCTTGTCAGTGAAGGAACAGAATGTGCGTTAAAACTTGAAGAAAAAAGAAAAAAAGGAAAAGAAAAGGGGGGCTGTACAACATCCGGGACCACTTATCTGTGCGTTCCGGCTGTGCTTGATGAGGCAAACCATTTCTATGTTGTCAGGTGCATAGGCTAAAAGCTTTGTTAGCGGGTAATATTATTATTGTAATGAGACCGGACTGATTAGAGAAGCGTTTGCGTCTTTTAACGGTCGTAACGCTGACAGAGTGCCTGGGTGTCCATTTATTCCGTATTTTATCGTGTTAAATTTGTAGATAGAATAAAATTCCCGTTGTTCCCGTTCTCTTATTGTTCGAAAGTTGTTTTCTAATAGTGTAACCCTGATGTCGTCAAAGCTGTGGTCTTTTAATGTGCTGTGTTTTGAAAGTGGAAGGCCTGGCAGGGATCGTACATGTGCCCGATGGTTGTTGAATCTAATTCTAAACGGAGTGTCTGTCTGGCCCACGTATTGCTTGTTACATACCCCACATTCCAGGAGGTATATGACGTTGTCTGAGTCACAGTTTAGTGCCCCTCTTATCCTGTGCCTAAAATCCGAGTGGGTGCTTTTCGCAACTGTCGTTGTCTGCATGTGTTTGCATACCTTGCATCTGCTTTTTCCGCAAGGATGACACCCAATTTGAGATTTCACGCCTATTTTTGAATTTATTAAATGGTCCTTTATATTTTTCGGCCGTCTGTATACCACACAAGGAGGAGAAGTGAAAATTTTGGATAGTCGCACGCTCTGTTCCAATATGTTAAAGTGTTTCCTTAGGACCTTGTTTATGTTCGGTGGGTTGCTCGTGAAAGTTAATAGCAAGTTTTTGTTGCGGTGTTGGTCGGCGTTTTTCTGGTGGTTGAGAAGAATCTGGCGGTCCAGATTTTCAGCTTTTTTGATGGCATCATGGATGATAGCTGGCGGGTATTCTTGATTAAGGAGTACTTCGCGCATATGTGTGCTGTTTTTGTGGAAGTCCTCGGTGCGGGAGCAGATTCGTCGAAATCTGTGTGCTTGGGAATAGGGAATGCTGGTCTTGCAATGTCGCGGGTGGCAGCTTTTGAAGTGCAGGTATTGTTGGCTGTCCGTAGGTTTTCTGTATACGCTAGTTACCAACGCACCATCGTCAACTCGAATGAGTACATCAAGAAAGAGCTGACAAGAAGCTGACAGCTAGGTGGTTTCGTTAACTTTATCATACATGCGCGCATGTCTAACCAGTGAGCCGCAACTGTGTGGTGACTGTCCCGGATGTCCTACAGTCCCCCCCCCCCTCTTTTCTTTTTTTTTCTTCTTCAATTATTAACGCACATTCTGTTCCTTCACTGACAAGGAGCCATTGCATATAATGAATATCGATGGCGGCGCCTCAATCACCGGCTTTTTCATTCCTCCCGACGCCACCAGCACGCACTCGAAGCGCGTAAGCTCTCCCTATTAACTTGTCTTAAACTTCAAAGAGGAACGAGCTGCCAGCGGATTACAGTGAAAGGGGAAATACAAGAACGGCGGCACACTGCCCACTTGGGGAAGAGTAGGCGCGGGGGAGGTATTGTTGACAATAATGGCATTGCTCATCTATCTCTACCCTACTCTGTTGAGATGCTGCCCCTTTCTAATTACGCCGTGTCGGTCTTGCTTCTTCTCCTAGATTTTCTATAATTCTTTAACATTTCTCCTCCTGTTTCGCTGTTTCTTTTTCTTTTTTTTTTTAAATTTCTTTTGACCCCTTCCCTCCTGTCTCGACAGGCTATAAGAAGACACGGAACATATGGAAATATTATTATGCCTTGAAAAAGACGGGGTTCCCGTCGAACCGTCGGCAGAATAAACAGTTGTTATGTGAAGGCGCATCTACTTTCTTATTTATATATATATATATTCTCTGAAGGGCCTGTCGATTTCCATGTTGGCTGTCCTTGAGGGATGACGAGCAAACGTACAAATTTGTTAGATTTGTACATCGGATGTACGTTTACCGAACGTACGATGTACATTCGTGGACATTTGATGGATGTCCGGAATATTCGAAATCTACATCTTGTTGTATGCCTACCAAATATCTGTGATTACTTGGGAAGGCAGCAGACCTTTTGCAGAACGACGTGGCATTGGCAAGTTGAGCTTTTCAAGAAACTTTCATACAACAAAAACTTATCGCTTCCAGCATTTCTGGCGTCTTGCACTAAAAGGCTCTGTTTGGTAAACTATCCACTGTCATAGATGCAGAGATCAGCATCAGAAAAGTTGAATTTGCCATGCAAAAGCTGACATTAAGTCTACTGCCTCCAATTTTCTTTAGTAAACTAAAGTGCAACGCGTGCGAGTGGGTGCCTCTCATATGCTTAAAATGTTCTAACTTTTTTCTAACTTAGAATGTTAGTTCCAACGTTTCTTCTGCTTCGTATGCATCATATTTTTACTGTAATTGAGCCAGAAGAATTAATTGCAAAAATAGGAGGCTTTGAAAACTGTTCTCTATACATGGACACAGTTTCAATTGGCAAAATAAAAAAATCATAAGTGCACCAAAATATGGTTGTTATGAGCGATTATTTGTTATATCTGGGATCGTTACAAGTGGTTCGACTGTATATTATTATAGAGCCACAGAACCAGCAACTGGTCTAGTTGGTTGAAATTCGTGATTTAATTGAGCTAAGTGCATACAAATCCCGATGAAAGGCCCTGTTGTCCTTCTTTTTTATCTTTGTCTGCGTGCGCTTAAATAATTTAAACTATGCATGTAGTATATTCCATATGTCATAAAGTGTTAATAGCGCATAGAAGGATTAGGACAGGACGAAACAACAAAGGCAAGGACTGCGGATTTTTTTCATTCCGATAAGTAGTGCATTTATAAAATGCAAATAGAGAATGCAAGACCAAAGAAAAGAAAAAGAAACAAGAAAGAATGTACAATCATCAACAAATTGGCACACTTTAACAACAATGGAATCATATAGTTTTGTTGTTACGAAGTGGTCATGATGTGCTGCTCACTCAAGATCAGTACCAAAAAGTGTGCCCATTTGTTGATGATTTCTTAATTCTTGTTGCTGGGCAAAAGAAAATTTTTTTTCACATAGGGCACGGGTTTCTATCGTTTTTTCAGAGCTGTCTGCAACCGCTGTGATTGACTTGCAAGTTCCCTGTAAGCAATTCGTTAGGATTTCTTGACTCGGTACTTTCATAGCATGTGTCTAAAATATCGAAAAAATTAGAAGATCAGGGACTAGGCAATCTTTCTGCACTTGCCGATAGTGTTCGTTTCATCAGTGACCAATATGATTCAGTGCGCAAATCTGTAGATGAGCTGGTGCAGTCAAACAAAACACTGAGGGCAGAAAATGACGAGTTAACCAAAAAGATTGCAGATATGGAGCAATACAGTAGGCTCAATAACATTGAAATCAAAGGTGTTCCATGTACACAAGCGAGGACTGTGCTGTGATTTTGAAAACCATTGGACAAGTGATTGAATGTCCTATTTCATCGACAGATATTGATGCAGTTCATCGCGTCGCCAGTAAAACAGCTGACAAGTGCATCATCGCGCGCTTTTGTTCCCGCGAGAAGAAAAATGAGTTCCTTCGCAAAGCGCGTAAGGCGCGACTGCATGCTTCCCAGTTAGGACTATCCGGAAGTAATGACAATCCAGTCTTTGTCAATGAACATCTTACCATTGCCAATAAAAAGCTGTTTAGTAAAGCGCTTGTACTAAAAAAGGAAAAGAAATGGCGGTTCCTCTGGACAGAGAATTGTCACATAAAGGCCCGCAAGACAGAGGACAGCAGGGTATTTTGGATTAATACGGAATCTGATCTCAACTTATTCACGTGACGTTGACAAATTCGGTTCGCTTTTCCCACCTCATAGCTTCCGTCGTGATTCATCATGTCATTGCTTCCTTTCGAGGAAACTAAATCCCTCCTTGCTAATTCTACTTGTTCATTGCTGCACATCAATGCGCGTAGTTTGCCAAAAAACTACGATAACATTACTGGATTCACTGACTTACTCTGTCATTCCTTTTCATTTTTATGTATTACTGAAACATGGCTAGGATCTTGTGATGGCAATCTGTACGGATTTCGATCGTTTAACTCTGAATATTGTCACCGTGATTCGGGTCGCTACGGCGGCTCGGCCATATTTATATCGCCCGAGATAAAGTACAAGCGCAGGACAGACCTATCTTTGAATATTCCGAACTGTGAATCTGTATGGATCGAGGCTGCCTTCCCCTCCTCTGTTAATCTAAATAAAGTGATCATTGCATGCATTTACCGTTCTCCATCTTCATCTATTCCGCATTTTCTACATAATTTAGCTGCTGTACTCGACATTATCACCGCAGAAAATAAGGAAGTTGTTTTGGTTGGTGATATCAACATTAACCTAATGGATACAGATAATAGCACCACCATAGCATATAGTGATTGTTTTCTTGGCTTCGGGCTTGAATTCTTAATTTCATCCCCTACTCGATTTTCACCCACTGGAACAAGCACGCTCATTGACCACGTATTAAGCAATTTTTCGCCAACCCCTAGCGCAGGAGTCATTGATGTGTGCATCACTGATCATCATCCTGTCTTTGTAACTTTCGCCGTAAATCTACCTCGCCCTAACACGTGCCATTTCACGTCAACCTTCGATCAGGAAAACTTTATCAAGGAAATTAAAGGCTCTGAGTGGTCTTCCATTAGCACCTTAGAAAATCCTAAAGAAGCACTAGGCAACTTCTGCTCCCTATTTCTTAAAGCTGTGCATGCAAACACTAAAACTGTTAAATGCAAGAAAATATATAGGTTTCAACGTAATCCCTGGTTAACTCAAGGCTTGTTAACTAGTATGCGAAAAAAAGATAATCTCTACAGGAAAACAAAAAACAGCCATTTAATGTGAATTTGAGACTTAGGTATAAAAATTATAGTAAGATGTTGAATAAACTGCTGAAACAATCAAAACAACTTTATTACGAAAAATAATTCTGTAAAGCAAGAAATGACCCAAAGAAAAAATGGAAACTTTTCAATGACTTCTTAAACAGACCTCAGGTTAGTAATGTCATTGATAAAATTAGGTATAAACAGCAAATCTGTACTGAGTCCTCTGACATAGCCGAGTCTTTTAGTGATTACTTTTATGAAGTATACAATGATAGGCCCAAAGTATCCTCGTACACCCTTACCCGCTGTATCCATTCATTTTTTCTATTTCCTGTTACCATTGACGAAGTCTATTCTACAATCCTGAGTCTAAAAAACTGTAGCGCTGGACTAGACAATGTATCGACGTTTCATTTAAAACTTGCTGCTCCAGACATCTCAGAAGTCTTAAGCAATATAATTAATGTCATTTTTAAACAAGGTATATTTCCGAGCTCACTGAAAAAAGCCAAGTTAATCCCAGTATACAAAAAAGGTGATACGACAGATGTCCGTAACTACCGCCCTATTTCTATTTTGTCTTCCATCAGCAAACTTATTGAAAAATTATTTGTGAAACGTATTAATAAGTACCTCAATAAATTTAGTCTGCTAAAGCCTTGTCAATTTGGTTTCCGGGCTGGTAGTTCTACGAATTTAGCATTGCTATCATTAACCGATTTCTTGAAAACGTCCATCGACAACAGTAATTTCACAGGGTCTGTATTTCTTGATTTCACGAAAGCCTTTGATACCATTAGTCATAATATTTTATTTAGCAAATTAGAGTCCTTGGGTATCACTGGCCCATCCTTGACCTTCATAAAAAACTACCTTCTTGATCGTGAACAATCAGTCTGCATTGGGGGCGTTAATTCTAATGTTAAAATAATTAATCAAGGGGTCCCACAGGGTTCTATTCTTGGACCCTTACTGTTTTGTATCTATATTAATGATTTGCCCGACTGCCTTGGAAATTCTAAATTTATTCTTTACGCTGATGATACGACCATTTCCATCTTGCATCAATCATTACCTACTCTGATCAATATGTTGAACAAAGAACTGACTAATGTCGTTGAATGGTGTCGCTTAAACAAATTAATTTTAAACCCGTTCAAAACTCAATTCATGGTTTTTAAAACATCACAAAAAATGCTACCTTTTATTCCACAAGTGTTCATTGACAATCATTTCATTCCTGCGTCTAACTGTGTGTGTTTTCTGGGCATAAAATTGGACCCTCATTTAAAGTTCACCAATCATATTCTTTACGTTAAACAAAAAACAGCATTTGGTATAAGATCACTCATCAAATCTCGTCCTTTTTTTTCACTTGAAGCCTTATTGTCTTTATACTTTGCCTTCATACATAGTCACATCACCTATGGCATTACATCATGGGGAAATACATATAACATTCATATTTCGTCTGTAACGACATTCAGAATCAGGCCATTCGCATTATTACCAACAGTTCATCTTATTCTAATGCTACTCACTCCTTCAGGCTAACTGTATTCTTACTGTGTCTGGCTTATTTAAATTTCACTTAATCACATTGTTATATAAACAACTTAACAAACAGCTTGTGTTTGCTTTAATCGATGCTAGTTTACTCACTAACACCAATAGCACTAGATTCGCCCACAGTCACAACTTCCTTTTACCTAAATGTAACACCAATTATGGCAAAATGACGTCCGCCTTCGCGGTCATTAAATTGTGGAATAACCTGCCCTATACACTAAAATCATCAACATCTTTTCATGCATTCAAACGTGATCTTAAAAACTTCATCTTGCATAACTAGGTTGACAACGATGATTACTTACGATTCTTGGTGTCCGGGCATGAAATGGAAAAGTCTTTGCAAATTTACGTTATTGCTTTATAGCGTGATTATATTTTACTTGTATAACTTATTACTATTGTTCTTGTGTCGCATTCTGACTGCCTGTTTTGTTTACTTGATGTCATTTTATGTAAGTTCACTGTTTACTTTTCTTTGTGTTGCATATTTTACGTGCTGTTATAATTAATAGTTTTATTGCTATATTTAACCGAGGGTCCCCCTGCAGTCGCTTGACTTTGGGACCCTCGTCTGCATACTACATTCTACAAATTTTGTATTTTGAATGAATGAATAAACTTAACTGAACTGAACTGAACTAACTGATTTCATCTATGCTGGGTGTATCAGCCTAGAAATGGAAAACCATTTATGCCCTACAACCCAATGCACTCAAAACCAATCAAGCGCAGCATTGCAGACCTATACCTTACCAATTCTCTGCAAAAATCTTTTCCTGACGCCGTGAAGGGTGCTTTTAAAGTGCAAGGAGGCCGACTAGATGCCGGGTACCTAAAGGCTTCACTTAGGTCTGCTGTTGCTGAAAAGATACTGAGATAGATTCGACAAACAGACAATGAGCAAAGAGCGTGAAAACACCAACAAAAATCACCTCGTTGCCATATGTATAAAATGTGTCACATAGGCTCAAGAAGAAAGGAGCGCACGCCAACTTGCAGATGGCTTTCTCGGCTCCCGAGAAACTTCAGAAGTTGCAGAAAATTGAATGCTCAGCTCTCACACGGTCTTGTGTGTTCCATGAACCACACTACACCGTTTGTCGCCTGTGAAATAGGGGTTATTTATTCAATCTGACTGACATGTGGGAAAAGATATAGACGGTTTTTGGCAGTGGCAAACGGGAGCTGCCGTTAATTAACATGTGATTTAATGACCTTCCCCTTTCCACTTCTTCACCGTCCCCAATGGCCAGCCGATTTGCCGCCGCCGCTTTCGGGTCGAAGGCTGGCAAAGCAGGTACAGCGCATAGTCCGCGCCGCCCGTTTCTCCTTTTCTTTCTTTTTTCTTTTTGTGCACTGCACCGTGTTGCCTTAAGATTGACAGAAATTAGGTGTCTGTTTCCTTCTTCACGAATTACTACCCCCACCGTTTCTCGCCTTAGGCTGCAGGACAACATCCACCACACGCCACATCGCAGTCGTGCCGCCAAGGGGAACGCCGTGGCATTTTGGTGCGGTGCCGCCAGTTTTGCATAGATAAACTAGCTGCGGAAAACGAACTTTATTGGTCAAATGGGCAAGGGCCTTAATGACCGCTTGCGTGAACACCATTTTAACGTCTTCAATACAATGCTGGGTCACATCGGCATTCATTGTCATCACTGTGGGTGTACAACGTGCTTTAATCAGACCATAGTGATGCTCGCCGCACCTGTAAATGCTTTTCCATTTCTTTTTCTTCTTTTTTTGGTCTCGCACCCTCTCCCTTACATTGTATAAATGCACTTCTAATAGAAGCAAAAAACTAGTTGAAAGTCAGTACTCCTTGCCTCTGCTGTCTTGTCCTTTCCTAACTGTTCTATGCGTTGTTAGCACTTTTCTAAATGAATACCCACCAACTTGCCCAAGTGTCTACCCTTTCATATTCAATATGCTAAGGCATGTTGCCAGGCTAGCCAGGCTAGTTGGTTCGGATGCACAGTTCATGTGGTAAGGCGCATCACGACAAGGACAGAGAAGCACCTACACACAGAGCTGACTTGCAACAATGGTTTTATTTACAATAAGACATGACAATTATACAATGACAGTATATCCATAAAATTGAGGGAACATGTAAAGATACAGCACAAGCGTGTGCACATGTCATTGCTAGTAGTTTTAACTAGGGCTAGTGTGAATAGTGAATTTTAGGTTAGAAAGAAAGTCTACATGAATAGTAGATTTTGGGTCAAATATTTTTAATTGAATTTTAGTGGTATATATAACACATTATAACTAATCTGAAATGAACTACAAACCAATCTGCAAAATATCTTAACTAATCTACAAAATTTATTTTAAAAACTGAAACAAGACCTGAGCTAATTCCATACTTTTTGGCTCAAAAGAAATGAAAACAACTTTGAATAGTAGCCAGATTAGACTTTCGGTAGGATGCGAGTCACACCATGTAAAATATGTAATGTTGAAAAATTTATTTATACTTAGAGCAAACAAAAAGGAAAAAAGTGGGGTTGATGGGGAAGGAAATGAGGGGGTTTTGCACATGTGCTGAGTTTTTGTTTGTCAGACAAAAACATCACTTGACAATGGCAGTTAAAAATTCCTCAAAGGAAGACTTAACCCTTATTCATTTTTACTGTGTATGTACAATATCACATGAACCAAAAAGCCCCTTTTGAAATGTTTATACTTGCTGGCTGAAGTGTATTAAATTTGTAAATTTGGTATGACTCTGCATAATTTCTGTCTCTTGAGGATCGGAGTTTAATGGGAGGAAGTGAAGTTTGAGGTCGTTGAAGCGGTGACCTGCTACACTAAAATGCTGTGTCACTGCTTCAGGTAATTTATTCGCTGCGTCCGCACGATGCTTGTTTACCCTAATATTAAAAGGCCAGCTGTCCTGTTCTGCGAATTAGCTGTCCCTTACAAAAGCAGGTATAAACATTTTAAAAGAGGTTCTTGAGTCCATGCGATATACAGTCTATCACGGGTATACCAAACTCAGATATATCGAATTATTGGTTATACTCGACAGTTGAAGAATGCCCTTGAAGTTCTCATGGAAAGTATAGGACTACTGCACCCGTATATCTAACTCCCGCACAGCAGGACATCCGCTATATTGAACGCAGCACTACACTGTGGCCCAGAAAGTGCGTCTTTCTTAGAAAATATTGATCAAATTTCAGCCTCGTTCTTACAAGTTCCGGTCTCCTTGCGTGCGCAGGTGAAGAAAAGGCAGCATTGCACTGATCTGGTTCGCAGCATGGCGCTTGCGAATGCAATGAATGGTATGTTTGATGTGCTATCTGCAGGTCTTCATGCACGGGTATAGTGTTTATCAAGAAGACAGATTGCCGAGGAGAACCAAATGAGTATGTGAAGTGATACGGCGATCTCGTTGCAATGTTCGCATTTCTTTCCTTGTTTGTTAGTGCACAATGGCATGGGAGCGTGAAAAGGATGTGAAAGTTACACGGATGTGAAAGCTACAATAAAAAAAAAAGCATGGCCTTCGAGATGTGCAACCTCATGACGTATTTTGGTGTCTTTGGATTTAGAACACATGTACCAGAGGCTACACTTTTTCTAGCTTTTCGCATAAAAGCAGCTGAAAGCAGCGATTGCCAACTACAAAGGCCCAAGTTCCATCTTCCTCTTTTTGCCATTCATACAATATACATTTGAATAGGCCCTTTCATGGCTTAGCACACCCAACACACACACACTGCCACGAAACAACATTTGCAAAGATTACATGCGAAGTAATATACACCAATTAGTTTATTTCGAGCACTTCAAAATTTTCAATACTTTAAGGGGGGGGGGGGGGGCATGGTGTGTGGAGATATTTTCTGTATTTGTAGACCAATCATAATGAAGATATGCATGCTTAAAGTAGTTTTTCTGGCTGATTTCAAATATGCAAAAATCTTTATTGTTGGTCATTTAATTCAGAAGATACACAATGCTGCCCTCTATTGTTTTTGGAGACATTAGAAAATGAAGTGCTTATCAAAAAGTAAATATTATTGCATAGCTAGGCAGTGCAATAAGCAATAAGTGCAATGCTGCAAGCAGATTTCAAATTTAAGAAAAACTAGTGATTCTGCAGATGATGAAAGTTGAAGAGTCATGTCATGGCTATCACATACAAAGAAGTTTATTACCTTTTAAATTTATATGGGCAGCAAATGGAAATTCTGCTCTCAGCACTTTGTAATACACATATTGGGCTTTATGTTAACGAAAAAATTATTGCTCTAGGTGCTCTAGATTGCAAGATATCAACTCGACAAACTAGCAAAGTTACCAAAAAGCATGTTTTCAGAAAACTGAGAAACTCATTCATTTACATAACTGCACTTGAAAAAGTTCAGTATGCACCGGGCATGTAGTCCTTTTCACTATGAGTTCCTGTGTGGCGCTTTTTTAGGGACTGGTGCATGTTCTCCGTTGCTTTTCGCTTCTTTGCTGATGCTGCCGTGCGTCGACGATCCTTTTCAGCCATACGACTGCGGGTCGCCAGCTGGGGTTTAGGCTCAGCTCTTTCATAATGTCTTGTGATGCCCTTTTATTACCTGCATTGAACTTGAGCACTCCTTCTGCCACATCTGCCTCCACCGTGAATAGCGAAGCATGTCGCTCCTTTGGTTCCAGTGTCCAGGTAATTGAATGCAGGCATTCGTTGTTGTTTTGGGTTTTCCCACACTGGCATCGTTGCAGCAGCTTTCTGTCTGACAAGCGCTCATAAATGGGAAGTAAGGCTTGGCAGACATGTAGAGGCTGCTTTCGACGTTGTTTAGGACTGGGCTCCCCCTTGCCCTTTGTCGCATTTTGAACTTTTACAAAGGCGTACTCTTTTCGCATAGGAATGGCGGATAGCTCCCAATGTGAATCGTGCGACACTGACGAGAGAATAGATCATCTACTGTGTTCATGTGAACATTTTCCGAGCGAATGCAACTTGCTACGCGAAACGTTAGAGACACTAGACAGTAGACCTTTTTCCAAAGAGAAGATACTTGGCTCATGGCTCTACGCGTCGCTGGCCAGCAAAGCGACGCGGGCATTGCTAAGTTTTCTAAAAGACGACCGGACTATGCGACCGCTTATAAGCGTGCAATGGACAAGGTCACATCTACACACACATCTTGTTTGCACCAGGAATTTGGGCCACGTGGGCACAGAGTGTGGTTTGCCATATCATCATTGGATGTGATGTGACGATGAGTGGCCATCACTGCTGTGTGCGTAGCATCAACATCTCCACTGTGTGTCTTCAGAGCCCACTCGTAATAATTGGTGAGCTTGGAGATCAGGTCCCCTGTCAAGTGGCCCTTTCCCCCAAGACTCTCAAGGCCAGGGCCTTTGTGTTTTGCAATCAAGTTGCGAAAAGCAGTGCCCATAGGCTTTTGGACATGATTAATGCAGTCCTCTTTTTCCACTGGGATATACTGATAAACCTCATCATCGTGTAACGCAAGGTAACTGGCTGTCCCCGTGGCAAAGCACCGTGGTGTAGCGCAGGTTGTGCCGCTCAAGTGACCTCCTGAAGAGGATGAGGGCAGCCTCAACCTCCATTTTTCCAGCCTTCTTGTCACTGTTTTTCTGACACTGGTGATTTTCCTTCCATGGTGCATAAGAAGGGTCACCTTCCTTTGGGTTTGACTCGCATCCAGCACAAAAGTTTCTCAAAACAACGAAGTCAAGCACCAGCCCGCTGAGCAATTCTATGGCGGTGCCGAGACCGATATGCGATGAGTGACTGCGAGTCATCCATGACCCATCAAACGACGCCGCGATGTTTCCCATGTGGCCTATATTAAGTTCCGCGTAAAGTTCGCAAACCGACCACGCGCAGTCACTCATCAATATGCATGCAGCACGATCGGCCGCGGGTGCCAACTTCGTCTTCACGTAGTGTTGCCACGTTTTTGTGTGAAGACCCTGACGGCTGATGCCCATAGACGAGAACACATCTTTTAGCGCGGTCTATTTGTTCACCGTTGCCTGCAAGGCATGTGCGGCCAAAACGTTCACAGCAAAAGGTTTCATAGGTTCATCGCTACGAGCACGCGGTGAGCTCCACAACGACGCAGTCTCCCCACAGGTCAAACACACAAAACGAAACTTCACGAGTCCGAATTCCCGGTCGTCGCGGCCAGTCTGCGATTCGCCGTTGCATGACTTGCACTTTGCAAATGCCAACAAAGCGCTGTTCACTGTGTCCAAATCTATAATTGTGAACGCGGTTCCATCAGGCGGCCGAGCTGCTTCGTCGGCACCGTCAACCGTGAATGTGCGTTTTCGCTCCGTCGCTGCAGCGGACGACAACTCCGATAACTTATTTTGGGCTTTAGCTCACTCCTCTTCCAAGTCAGATTGCTGCCGATAGATAGTATCTAGACGCACGCGACCACTGCTCGAAGGCTCTGCGGCCGACGGACTTTGCACAGGCTCCGTGACAACTGATGCGGTGGCTAGGCCTTCCGTGGTAGCCTCAACAACTTCGGCAAGGGACGCGAAGAGGGTAGCGTCTTGGGGGTTTTGCGGTATCACGGAGCGCTTCTTGAAATTAGCAACTAGCGTCCTTCACACCTTTTTCACACCAAACTTGTGCCGGGTGCGAAATTTGCGCTCGGGATTTGGCATCGTGAAACTTCTCCGCTGACACTGAGGCAAAATGACGCGCATGGACGCGCGTCTTAATACTCGAAGCAGACGAAGCCAGAAGCCTCCACCAATAGAGAGGCAAGCTCAAGTCACGGCAAGCTCAATTTTGTGCCACTTGTTCATGCAGTGGCTGACAACGATGAGAAATTATGCCTGAAGTGGGTGTGCGCCACATTTAATAGCTGAACAAAAACAAGCTTTTATAATCAATTCGAACATTGGACGACCCACTCGTTCACTATTCGCTTTGTGCGACAACTGCTTCATCTTTCGTAATTTTAAAACGCTTTACAAGTCGTATGAAAGCGATTCCTTTCCCAACATCAAGCCTGCTTAAGGCAAGTTCTCCAACAAATCCCAAGCGCCGGCATGGCTCAGTGGCAGAATACTGGGCTGGCACCCAGTGGACCCGGGTTCGGGTCTCACTGTGTCATTAGTACTAGGTTTTTTTTCTAATTTCGTGCGATGTAGTTATGAACACCGGCGGCAGCGGCAGACAACTACGGTGCAGCGCGAGACCCGAAGTGTGATCTCACAACAGCTTTCCCTGTAAAAAAAACCATAGCATATCCACGGAATGAATGTTGATGAGTGGGGCGAAGCATCCGTCAAACCGTTCGTGCTTCCGTTCGGGTGTCCGTCTGTCCGTATGTGCCCCCATTTGTGCAGCTGTTAATTCGTGCATCATCCCATCTGTAAGTGCACCTGTTTGTGTGTCCATCTGTGCGTGCATCTGTTCGTCCTTGTGTCTGTATGTCTGTCCGTCCGTGTAACCGTCTGTCCATCTAGTGAACACTTCGAGTACCGCCATCTTGCTTCTTTTTATCATATATCCATCATATACAAGTACTGCCATACAGCAGACAATCCAAAGACTAAACGAGAATATGTACCACAATTCTGCTGTCAGTGCTTTGTGAACACCGAGAGCGTGATAACGACACCGTGCTACGTTTTTCACGACATGTGGACATGCAGATATGTGCCCGAGGGCAGGTATGCGCCACAGGTTACGCACTATGACAACGGGAGATGCACATGCCACGCCATAAGGATCTTCGCCCCTAAAACAATTAGTTGAAAGTTAGCACTGTGTTTGTGTGCTTCTTCTCTGTCCCTGTTGTGATGTGCTACACTGTATAAATTTTGAGTCTAGTGTGCATCTGAATATAGCACAACAGGACAGCATCTTCTCCCATTTATTCTTGTTTCCCCGAGCTAAGATGAAGTAGAATGGCCTCTATGTGTGTACACATCTTTCTGAAGTTGACATTAAGCAATTTAATGCATAATTTTACTGAGTTGGAATTGCTATTTGCATATCTAAACATTTGTGCATTGCCTTAGAGTAAAAATAGCGAAATTTCACGTTGGTGTTCCATTATATTACAAGAACTTGTGGGCTCTGTGCCACCCTGCAAGATACTTCAAGAATTTGTGTGTAAGTTACTTTTTTACACTACAAACATGCCCAAACCACCAAACCAGTCACCTTGATGAAAGCGGCCTCCGCTTCTTCAAACATCAGCAGATTGTTGTAGGTGCGGCCAACATTCATGTGAGCTCCAATGTCATCGGGCTGCACACTGAAATGAAAGAGTTGAATGCATACATTCAGAGAATGTTCCAAGATGTGGTCAATAAATCATTTTTAGTTACGTTTATCCTCGCATGAAATTTACTATACATACAAGACATTTATTTATTCATTGATTCATTCACATCCTCAAGAAGCATTGTAGAGGTGAGGGGCTATAGTACACCACCAAAGATGTGTACATTACAACAAAATTTAAACAAAAAAAATATTGTCATGGGATGAGACTAGCCAAAAAGAAGAAAAAAGTATATTTACAAAATGTACACAGAGTCCTTCAGTGAAGATGACAGGGTAGCAACAACAACACGAGCTCTATTTTTATCTCCATCTCCATTGCTTTGCTATAGCATTATTTGTTGTACATCATGACTTCTTAACATATAGCCGCCACTGGAAGCACTCTCTCTGTGGTTAAGAAAGAGTATGATTTTGTGCGGAGAAGTATGGCTTAAGATGGGAGAGTTGTACAATATCAGCACAGATGATGACGGTGGAGTGTCTAATGGGGCGATCTCATATAGGCGACCTCAGTCAGTTGGCACAAGAATAAGGCTCGGAATGTAAGACTCGGAATAGAGAGAGAGGAACTTCAACGACAGGCCAACGTGACGGCAAGGGGTCAAGAGCAAGACTACCGGTCCTGAAGAGTAGGAGATGACTCAGTGATGGCTGTCACATCGATAATTTTGCGAGAGCTGTGAGGCAGAAAGGCAATCCCAAATTATCTGGCGAACCGTATGAGCCCGAGTATTTACACCACTGGCGTACTCAATAGGAGTATACATATCTGACAGCAGAAAAGTGTCAAAAGGTAAAGTGGGATGGCAGCCATACAAGAGATAGAAGGGAAAAAGCAAGCAGTGTCATGGCGTGATGAGTTGTCACGAAATGTCAGGTAAGGCGAAGTGGTATCCCAATCACGATGGTCGGCAGAAACATACATGGACAGGAATGCCGTCAGCATGCGATTGAGGCACTCAGTGAGCCCATTTGTTTGTTTGTAGTAAGCAGTGGTGAGTTTATGATGTGTGGGACACAAGTGAAGAATGTTGTCCACAACCTTGAAGAGAAATGAACGACCACAGTCGGTCAGCATCAGACGTGGTGCTCCATGGCAGAAAATGACATCGTGACGGAGGAAGTCTGCAACATCAGTAGCACAGCTTGTTATTACCACTAGCGTGATAGCATACCGCGTCGCGCAGTCTGCAGCAATGACTACAGTCCAACCAACTTACAATAATCCCAGAAATAATGATGTAACAGTTATAACGACCATACTTCAATGCACTTATTATTCCCTATGCTAACCATTGAAACTGAGTCCACATACAGTGAACAATTTTCAAAGCTTCCTACTTTTACGACGAACACTTCCGACACGGTCACGGTAAAAATATGGTGCATACAAAGTGAGAAAATGTTAGAACAGACATTCTAAAGCACGCGATAGGTGTGTGCTCGCGTGGGCCCCGCTGCGGTTTATTTGCAATGAAGATAGCATACGCCACGGTGAGCACAACAGGCAGGTTCTAGACATTATAGCGAGGTCGCTCACTTTCCAGACATTTGTTCACTGGCAGAACGAAAGTGAGGAAAAAAAAAAAAATACGAGGCATCATAAGGACCTGCAGTCAGCTTTTGCATGGCAAACTTTTCTAACAATGTTCACGGTATTTAGGACTGCCATTGATTAAATAACAATGACTTCAAATGCAAGAAGCCATAAATATGAGAAGCGATTGTGGTGTTGGGCATTTCATGGCCCTCCGATCAGATTCGGTTTTGATGGGATATGTGTCACACTGTGCCACACAAGGGCTATATCGGTAACCTTTCGTACGCGCCCATGCGCGCTCTCTGAATAAACAGTTCCCCTCCCAGTTCTCGGCTTAGCGTGACGTTCTTCACAGTGCTCCCACGCTAACATGCCCTTTGTCTTCGTGGGACGATGCCCCGGTGGCGATACAACAAACTGGTGATGAAATTAACAAAAAGTAAGCAGCTTACGTACTTCATTGGCATCCTCCATCGATTTCCTAAGTGAGTTGTCACTTTTTCAGGCTCATTTACAGGGCACCGCTCTACTTGCACGCTGCAAATGCGTTGGGCCTACTGCGGCCACCCCTGCATGTTTAGCCAATCCTTGCTGGCACCAGTGACTCGCCAACGCATACTGGCTACTGCGACTCCTCAGTGCCTCAATGCTCCAGCATGACTTCCGTGATTGCTCTTCCACCGTTTTTGTAAACAACTCCCCCCCTCCACCCGTGCCTTGGCCCAAATGGCGTCGTGTCTTTCAGCAGTATGTCGAAGTCGCCATCGGAGATACCCCCGCCCCACTCTCAAGAAAAGTCTACAACTTACTGCACGGAGTGGAGGGCCTTCATGCCTACTAGACACTTCGCTGCTGAAGGTTACTGTTTAAGTTGGTCAAGTCAACATACCTTTCCCCGTTGACACCGGTGCGACCGTATCATTGCTCAAATCACAAGATTTCAAGAAGTACTTTTTGGGGATCAGACTACTTGACTTATACGTTGTTCTTCAGGACTATTCGAAGAAGTGCATTTACAATTTCATTAAATATTTTTTTACAAACGTTTGTTACAATGATACCACTGCTCCTGTCACATTTTACGTGATGAAAGGGGGTTCTTCACTTCTTGGGTTGGATGCCATTTGAAGCCTCCACATAACCATCGACGACGCAGCACTGTCCTGCTCACAAGTTTCAAGTTCAGAAACCCCGAGAATTCCTGCCAATGTTCCTTATGAATTTCATCACCTCTTCACCCAGGAACTCGAACTGATGAAAGGGACATGCACAAAGTGAAAGGCCGTCCAGGTGTGCAGCCAGTCACTGCCAAACTTCGCAGATTTCCATCTCTACTTTGACAGTAAGTCTCCGACGAACTTTCTTGTTTTGAAAAAACAGGCGTCATCGAGCCAGTTTCAGCATCAGATTGGGTCTCTCCACTAATCGTGGTGAAGAAAAAGAATGGTTCCTTAAGGCTTTTTGTGGACTTGCGTGAACCAAACAAAGTTATCGCAGTTGATGGGTTTCCCCTACTCCACATTGAAGAACTTCTACAGCAACTTACAGGTGCTGTTTACTTTTTAAAGCTAGATCTTGCATCAGCGTACCATCAGATGAACTTGTCAGAATCAAGTAGAGACTTAAATACCATTGTAACACATGATGGTTTATTCTGATTCCATAGACTTTGCTTTGGGCTTCCATCTGCCCCTACTGCTTTGCGGAACATGATGTCAGACATCTTGAAAGAATGCTCTGGAGTGCTGAGCTACTTAGATGACATTTTGGTCTAGGGTCGAATGTGTGCTGAGCATGGTGCTAGTTTACAAGTTGTACTAAGACACATAAGCAGCACACAAATGAAACTCAACAACAAATGTGTCTTTGCCGTCAAGCAAGTTCAATTTTAGGACGCAATTTCAGTGCCATTGAATTGTCTCCTCTTGATTCCAAAGTCCATGCTATTTATAATGCACCTGAACCTACAGACTCTGAAACCTTGCACTTATTTCTTGGTCTCGCTGACTATTAGTCAAAGTTAATTCCACATTATGTTGATGTTGAACCACTGGGTTCTATGTTGCATAAAGGCCAAACATACAATTGGTCCAAGAAAGATAATTTGACTTTCAACAATATCAAAGAAGTACTAGCTAAAAACCCAGTCATTCAACTCTTTGACGAGAAGCTTCCAATAGTCATCATGACTGATGCGACCAACAGAGGATCGGGTGCCGTGTTTAAACAACTCAAAGGTGACCAGTTAATTACAATTGCTTTTGCTTCGAGAACTTCTGCCTCCTGCTGAACGCAGATACTCTGCTGGTGAGCGTGAACCCCTAGCCTGCCTCTTTTCTTGTAAAAAATAGCAAGTGTTCTTATGGGCTAGACATTTTACAATACGCACTCATCATCAAGCTCTTGTTACATTACTTTCTGCTGAATCAGAGGGCCGACCCCCATTACGCATTTCACGCTGGTGTGCCAGACTGTTATACTACTTCACTGTACAGTACTGCAAGGGTTCACATAACGTTGTGGTGGATGACCTTTCTTGTTTACCTTTACAACTTCCAGTCTGTCCAGAACTAGAAGAAGAAATAATCTTTCTCGTTACTCCTCGCATAAGTAAATTTGACCTACAGGCAGCAACTGCTGAAGATGCTACATTGCAACATGTGTTTGCATTCATTGCTAATGGCTGGCCAAATAACAAATCTCTGCCACCAGAACTAATTCCCTACTTTGCAATCAGATTTGAGCTGTCCCGTGTAGAAAACTTAGTTTTTCGCGCAGATAGGATCACTATTCCTGCATCAATGTGCAGCAGACTTGTGCAATTGGCTCATGAAAGCAACCCAGGCATTGTCAAGGCGAAACAATGGCTTAGAGAGAAATACTGATGGTCTGGCTTGAATAGCCAGGTTGAACGTGCTGTTTGTGTAACCGACGCTTGTTCTGAGAAACGCTATAAGAACAGATGCACCCGGACACGAGAGGCCACACAACGCTGCGGCACCTGTAGCGTCTCATAAGCAAGTGCCGGTTTATTGCTAAAACACTAGTAAGGGGCGCAGCCCAAGGTTGCTGGAAAACTGTATAATGTCCGCTGCACGTCCCTTTCTTGGCAATGATGTGTTGGTCAGCACTACATCTCTAAGATCTGCTTGAACTGCTTGTCGTAGGGCAGGAACTTTGATGAATCACGCGTTCTCAGAGATCTTCAGACAGGCTGTTTGTCGGAAGTGCTGTCTGCGGTGATGTCCGGTTCTACTGGGTCAGTCACAAAAGTGAATGACCCAGCACTGTCATCGTAATCCTGGTCAGTCGTTCGAGGCACTTCCAAATCGCAGGTTGGCTGCACATCTTTTATCATCCCATCATCGGATAGCTTCCTAAAACTGAAGGCTTTCGACGTGGGTCGTAGACGCTGTCTATTTCGCGTATACTGCTCACCATCCTCAGATAGCACTCTGTAGGAACGAGGTGCGAATTTCGATGGAGCGGCACACGAGGTCGAAGTCCTCTCATGCAGCAAGTCCGAGGAGGGCACATCTGTTTAACAGCACAAAAAATTTGAGGCTCACAGTCTTTCCTTGGTACGTAACTGGGATCACAACTGTTCCGAGATGCTTGATGGCTTGACCGCTGTAACTACATAGTGTCGCCTTGCTCTTCTGAAGCTCGTACTTTGGCACCTGAAATGCTTGAGCCAACGCAGAGGGATCAAGTTTACCTGTGATCCTGTGTCTACTTTGAGCTTCAGTTTGCTGTTTTTCACATTTGCGTTTATCATCCATTCCGAACTCTTGCTAGAATAAACTTGCAACACCTTATACTGCGCATTTGATGAGTTGCTGCACGCCTCTTTGACATCGTCTACCGCTTTCTTGGTTCTGCAGGCTACTGCAAGATGATTCTTTCGACCGTATTTTCTGCATCGTTAACCATACGCCGGGCATTTTTTCGGCTCATGCCATCTCTTGCACTTAATGCAGGCTCTTTAATTTCACGTCTTGTCCTTTCTTGACATTTTTTTCTTTGCTGATGAATTCAACAGCTTTTGTTTCCAGAGCTTGGCACTCTCTTTTCTGATTTGCTGCTATTTCTGCAGATTGTGCTGTTTTAATAGCATCTTCCAGCGATAGCAAGTCCTCTCTGAGTAGGCGCTCTCTCGAAGCTGGTCGTCAGCTGTTCTGAACACAATCTGATCCCGTATCATAGATTTTTGCAAAATTCCGAAATTGAACCTCTGCGCTTTTAACTGCAGATCACTCAAGAAGCTTTTATATGATTCGCAATTCACCTGGACGCGCTTCCGAAACAAGCACCGTTTGAAAATTTCATTCGTGCGAGGCTGGCAACAGCTTTCAAACTTTCAAAAAACCGTGTCATAGCTCTCCTTCTCTGTTGCCGTGCAACCTAAAGTGCCGAATACTTCGATAGCTTCTGGCCCTGCCACATGGAGTAGCTATGCCACTTTCTGCTTTTGACTGCGTTTCCACTCGCTTTTCGTGGCTTCGAGATAGAATTAAAAATGCTAAAGAAACTTACGCCATTTCTCGGCGATATTCCCGGAAAATACGAGATGGTCCGACGGGCGTAGTCCTTCCATGGCTTGAAGAAGCGGTGACACCGTTCACTTTTGACACCTTGTAACTAATGGTAATCCTGAGTCACATATAAGAACAGATGCACCCGGACAGGAGAGACCACACGACGCTATGGCACCTGTAGCGTCTCATAAGCAAGTGCCGGTTTATTGTTAGACCACTAGTAAGAGGTGCAGCCCAAGGTTGCTGCACAACTATATAATGTCCTCTGCAGTTTGCAACTGCATTGTATGTCAGACAGCTGATAAATTTGCTAAACCTGTTCTTGCACCCCTCCAGCCTGTCCCGTGGCCAAGCAAACCGTGGGAAAATCTAGGCATGGACATTGTTGGTTTACTCGAATGTGCTCCATTCGACTGCAGATTTGCAATTACATTAGTTGACTATCACTCTAAGTGACCGGAAGTTTGTTTTTTCTCATGCAGTCACTTAAGAAGCGGTAGTTACATTCTTAACAATACTTTTCAGTAGGGAAGGCTTCTCTGGGGCAATTGTTAGAGACAACGGTCCTCAGTTCAAGTTGCAACTATTTGAAACTTTTCTCTCAGAAAGAGGCTTCAGCATCTTTGCTCATCAAACTACTATCCACAAGGCAACGGCCAAGTTGAATGTTTTAACATAGTTCTGAAAGAGCGAATTCAGCTCGCTCAACTTGAATGCCACCCACTGAAACATGCTATTACAGAGTTCTTAGGCACATATTGCTTTACGCCTCAAGCTACCACAGCCTTTTCACCTGCACAACGCAACCCTGGCAGCGACGTTGACACTGATGCTCATCAAGCGAAAGCCAAGTAAAGACGCCCTTGACAGAATTCTGACCTCACGGTCTAGTGCCTACCCAGAGAGGACTCTGGCGGTGCGATCGTTCAGTGACCATGGGAATTATGGGCGTGACATGAATTCGCCATGTCTTCGTGCTTATGCGCAGTGAATTGCACTGGTGGCTTCATTTATTGCTGTGTTGTGGTTTTGTTTTGATGGAAAGAACAAACCATTTTTCACTTTGCGACCCGATTTAAAGTGGTAAGCCTAAAAGATTAGGGTGGTGAAGCGTAACTGCCAAACATTTGCCAACTGCTGTTTCGTGACAAAGCAGCTTCAAGCCACGCGAAGCCAGAATGAACATATAGCACGAAGACTATTCAAATCGATGTCCTACTCAAAATTCCCATGCTCGCTGAAGCGCTATCTGTAGCAGCTCACATAGGCACTACCACCAGAGGGCCCTCTAGTGTACATTTAGGAAACTTAATGTATGGAGGGCTAGCGTTACACAGGCTAGTCAAAGAGCTGCTTCGCATCTAATATGGTGTAATTAGACGAGTGTTATTAACGCATATAGTGTTGCGTGGCAGGAGCGTTCAATCACGCTAGGTGTCAACACATCGGAATTGCACAGTAAGTGGGTGCTTTAAAGGACCCCTTACAAAGCTCCCAGACAAAGTCAACAGCTGTGTATAGATTTCCCATTTGCCTTACCGAAATGTAGTGGATACTTCTCTAATTCACAAAAGAAAGAAATATGTCTTAGTTGGGACTTCGCAACTGTACTTGCATTATAAAATAGTTTGAAACAGTGAATGTTGCCCATGCTAATGTTTGTTTCTTTGCAGCATTGTTGAAGCATTCATCCTAAACCGAAGTCACGCTAGCAACTTATGGGGCGACACACAACGAACCCGATACGCTATCGCGTTCTACTCTTGAAGGCAAAGCTCAAGCATCATCCAAGTTTTCTTCAAATAGAAATTGCCATACATGCACTGATATAAATAAGTTTAATACACAGAAAAACTCCCCGTAACGAATAATACATAGGCATTTAATGAGTGCTGATTCAATATTGTAGTGTGAGTATATGAAATAATGTCAAGAATACAAGTCCCTTCTTCACCCTTAGCAAAGTTTACATGTTGACTTTGGATATGATAGACAAGGTTTGTTTTGTCGTTAGCAAGTCGATGATAATGTTGAATAACCACCTCATAAAGCGCTTTAGGGCTCTCCCATATTGTACACAAATAAGAACAATGTCGATCGAGGTAGTAGGGCGAGGATGGTGGGCTCAGTGGGTGCAACAAGAATTTCATTGGATGTACAGTCTGTTTGACACTTATGGGGGGAGACAGTTTTGGAAGGCTGAAAAATGTTCGAAAAATGGATTTTTTGAAGTATCTTTTTAATAATATATAGCGTCGGAAGAAGGCGTTCCTAAAATGCTATTGCCATGTAATGCGTATTTGTCGAGTAATTCAGTCTTGAAATGAGTTTCGTGACCATTCCCACACCTGAAATCACTCCAAAGACGGTCATATTCGACGCCGGGCACCTGAGAACTACGCCAAGTAGCGTAGCCATTTTGGTCTCATTTGAAAGGCGTATTATCCTTTTGTCTGTTCTAAATGGAACAAAGCTTTTCGCTCGGCAACAGGGCAGCTATCACGAATAAAGAAAAACCAAATACTCGCACATCATTGGTGCATTTTCATCATTTGGGGCAGTTACCGGTTTTCTATTAGATGTTAAGGAATTTGTCTCCTAGACAGTGGTGCGCCATCCACCATTTTGTGACAAGGCCTAAGCGATGGCTGTGCGATCGGTGCAATGGCAGGTGGTCATCGAAACTTCCATACTGCTCATGCGTTCGGAAAGAAGCAAGAACGGCATCTGAAAGCATGCAGCGTCTTATCAGCGAAACCCTCTGCTGCCGAGTACATGGAAAAAGCTGGCTGTGCCAACGCTATCACGAACACGGCCCCCGCGATCACGGACAAGATAGCCAGAGGCGGCGATCACACTTGAGATCTGCAGGTCGGCACTCCCTTGGTTTCCAACGCTGAACAAGTGGCACTTGAGTGTCGTGCGAGTGATATTCAGAGAGACCTTTCGTCGACATTAGCCTGACGACGTGAGCGATCTGTTTTTCAAGACTCGGAAGCGACCGTGACTACTGAAACGCCGTTCACCGTTGTAAGCTTTGCGATAATGAATTAACTGTTTCAGTGTATGAAGTGCGGTGTATGCGGCGGGCCCAGCAGCATTTTGAAGAAAGATCGGAAATATGGCATTGCCACAAAAATTGTGCTGACGTGTGATGAGTGAGGGGAACTGAAAACTGTACAGAGCTCCCCGAGAGCAAGGGGGGATGCAGCGCGCGGCCCACTCGAGATTGACGTGCTCGCGGTTCAGGCGGAACAGCAAATGCACAAACTGTCAGTCCTCTTCCCTGCCATCCGTGCGTGCACCTGAATGTCAAAAGACAGATTTGTTGATAGGAGCGGCGGCATGCACGAGATACTAAAGGGACGATTGAGCCATGGAGTAGCTTAAGCACAGGCGATGAGAAAAACACCCGGGAACTGGGTCGAAGCTTTGCATTCTGTGACCGCGTGAACTTAAAACATATATAATCGTTTGAAACATACATCGTACCCAGAGAGGGGACACATTTCCGAGGAATAAAATTCCCAAGTATAGTTTTGCTATTGTTACGCTGGGGTGCAAGATCATTCATGCGCAGTCGTTACTGCACGGGATTAGGTGGTTAGCACAACAACTTTCTGGCCTCCAGCCTTGTGATTGGTCCCTCTGTCGTATGTGCGATTAACGATCATTCCCACCTTTCAAAGACACCATATAATCACACGCAGGTGCGTCGAATATGGCCACAAGCCACAAGAACCGCCAGAACACACACACACACACATTATACCAAAGCTTCTCATAAGTTGGCGGACCGGAAAAGTCGCAGAGGTAAAAAGACTAGTCCCAGTGCACTCTTTCCTGGCGGCAGCCTTACAAGGGTGTTTGATCATTCTCGAATGTCAAGTGAAAAATATCCAAGGTGGGTCAACACTCCTGAACAGCACTTGATTGCTGTCAGACTGGATCATACTGATAGGAAAAGTAATCACATGTTCTCCCCACACGTGGTCGATCTCAGCATCGCGCAGTTCCCTGTGCTCGTGGAGGGCACCTTAAGAACTCACCATACTTAAGTGACATGTGAGAGGCTAATTGTGGCGCCTCACGTCGTTGCCAATCTACCCTGTTCTACACTATGGGCTGCATACTGTGCACCTGTTCAACGCCAAGAAACGTTTACAAAAGAAATGCCGTTCCCTCTGCTGTTCCTACATAAACGTAACGCATTACCGTTGCAGTTCCACCAATTCTCAATGAAACTGTGGCGTTCCTCGAAAAATGAACTAGCTTTAGGAACGTCTTTCTTGGAACACCGTTCCGTACAACACTGGCACAGCCCAAGAAGGGAGCATCTGCTTACTGATCATCCTCGAAAGGATGCTCCTGAATTTCGCGTGGCGGCGCGGGAGTCTATGGCCATTGGGAATAGCCACGAGTCAGTCCGAGACGCCTGTCTGCAACACTCAGGTCGAACACAGCGCTATCGCACTGTTGTGACTGAGCTGCCACTAGCAGCGGCCAGCCTGTCTAGCTTGCAGCATTTTGTGTGCACAGACTACACACAGACTGATTGCGGACTAGTCACAAAATAGCATGATTTCAACAGTCATGACCTTGCAACGCGAAACGGCAGACAAGGCTCTCTCGGTTCGGTCAATGGTGAAGTGTGCTAGACTAACACTGTGCACGCGACCAATCAAAAGCCTCGAGACAACCTTCAGACATTTGCTTTTTGTGCGCTTGGTATTGAAGGACATAGCCAGCTGAGGCGAAGAATTTGAGCATAAAAAAATTATCTATCCAACAAGCCCAAAGCGACGGCACCTGGTCACACCGTTGAGAAGCTAACATTTATTTTTTAAATCGGTGTTTTTTCTCGATTTCCGAGATAATTCTCGCCACCTCCGCAGGCACAGCTAAGCACTTCTACGCAGTTTTCAGTGAAGATATTTTGGAATCGTATCAGGGGCGGCGCCAGGAGTATTTTAGCGAGGGGCCCCCGCCACGGTGGTCTAGTGGCTAAGGTACTCGGCTACTGACCCGCAGGTCGCGGGTTCGAATTCCGGCTGCGGCGGCTGCATTTCCCCGATGGAGGCGGAAATGTTGTAGGCCCGTGTGCTCAGATTTGGGTGCACGTTAAAGAACCCCAGGTGGTCGAAATTTCCGGAGCCCTCCACTATGGCATCTCTCATAATCACATGGTGGTTTTGGGACGTTAAACCCCACATATCAATCAATCAATATTTTAGCAAGGGGGCGCCAGGAGTATTTTAGCAAGGGGGCACCCGTGATAAGAGAATTGCTTGAAGGGGCGAGAAGCTTAGCGATTGTGTTATGACTATGTTCACTCCTGGGGGGCAATGAGGGGGAGAATTTCGGGAGGGCTCCAGTCCTCTTCCTCGCGCCAATCCCTGGCCGTGCGCCTGAATTGAATGGAAGAAAGGCTGCTGAAACTGAAATAGTTTTTCTCAAAAAATCAGTTTTCTTGCCAGTTACCATGCACTGTGATAACTTTTTGCGCACTAAAGGTATACTGTGCAATTTGTACTGCAAAAGGTTTTACAACTTTTTGAGAAGTGCGGAAATTATTAATTCTGGCTTGTGCGCGCAATTGTAGACATGTCTTCGTGGGTGAGCATCGGGAAAGAAAATGCGAAGTGACACTGACCAACACGGAATTATGACTTATCGCTGACAACCTTATTGCATACGTACCTTCATCTAACTGTTTGGACATGTGCGTGGTGTACTATCCTAAGTGCGCTAGGCTGCTGAAAAACTACACGCACTGGGGCACACCAATCATAGCCGCCTCATTGTGGGGGCCGTGTTAATGCGCACACAAAAACGAAAGCAGCTCATATAAACTTTTAGCACGCTACAGGGAAATGAATGCACTGAACGCAAAGCAAACAACATGGGACAGCACAAGCACTCACTAACAACTATTTATGTTTACAGAAGCATAACAAAGTATATATACAAGAGGAAAGAGGGCTGTAAAAGAGACAAAAAAAAAAAGAACATTCCCGCATGTGCAAAAAATACATTGAGAGACGCTATCCTCAATCGTGCCCACACTTCTTGAAGTCTAGTGACAGACATTTAGTGACACACATGTACTTATTTACTGCCTGATTTACAAGCTACAGGCAACATAAGCAGACATCAGTCAAACAATCATGCAATGCCACATTTGGTTGCCATCATTTGGCCTTGAAGTCACGAGCCTTTATGAAGAGCACATTTTGCCATCGGTTCGAATCGCACACGATAAGCAGCATCGATATCGTACATGACTTCTTGGCATGCTTTGTGGCTACTGGTATGCATGCACGAGTGCTGTTACATCTTTTGAATAAGCCTATGTCTGTTGATGTGTCTTGTGACCCTTAAATTAAGTAGAATGTGTTTTGACAAGCCTACAGTGCGATAGATGCTGTCAAACACGAGACTGCTTGGCACAGTTTACCTTGATTTTCTCAGGATGATACAGTTAATCCCATTCGGTGAAGAAGTGTAACCGCTCTTAAAACAACATTGAATGTGACACAGACAGAAAAAAAAAATCATTCATTTTATAGTATGGTAACCATGCACAAAAATGTAAACATCAATTTATCAAATGGGTGCACTCACCTGGCAGCTTTTAGGAAATACTCCAGTGCTCGGGCATAGTCCCCCTGTCCCTCCAGGGCATGGCCCACATTGTTGTACAACTTGGCATTCTGGCTGTTCACCTTGAGCCCCGCCATAAAGATGCTGTACTCGGACTCCCTGCAGCAGCATTGACGTGCTCTTTAGCCTTTCCACAGACTTTTTATGGAAGGTGTGGTCAATTAAAAGTAAACAAAAATCAAATTTGGCTTTTTTTCAGCTAAAACAACTGTAAATGCCCAAAGATTGTTCGACAGCTGAACAATGCCACAGTTCAGAATGCTGGTGACTAGTTCATTGATGCGTGATACGTATATGCCTACAGTCATTGCCTACTGTCGACAATACACACAGTGGATATGCGGTCTGCCATAAGCTTTAAGACTACCTACAAACAATATCTGCAATACCTCTCTTACCTTCTATTAGGTTTCATTACGGATGGTTAGAATAAGCAATACCACTGTCACACGACAGATATAATGTCATTTACAGTGAATGTCAATCGTTTATAATGTCGTTTGTTTGCTGTCACAGGGAAAAACTAATGTCATTTGATGAGCATGATATTTCTGGTCGAATAAGTTCCCGAAACACATTTGAAATCGATTTCAGGCCAAATGAGTAGTCCCGACGCCATGAACATTTAGGGAGATGAACTTATGCATACATAACGAGCTTTTACACATCTCCATACTTTGCACACAATGAACGCCGCTTCAATGAAACTTCTGGGTACTGTAGAATCATGGGGATACGAATTTGAAGGGAGCATGTAAGATATTTGTATCATCCTAAATTGGTTGTCACAGAGAAGTGCTGAACAAAGTGCAGGCCCCTGAATTCTAGCAGCGGCGACAATACTGGGTGCTGTTCGGCTGTGACAGAGGCCGCCGCAACGAAGAAACAAACATTAAACGGCACCACACGCGCGCCTTCTCCCCCCCCCCTCGAAGGCGCCGCCATTATGCCCGCCAACCTCCTCGTATCTGTCGCCGAGCGATTTCTGGAAAAATCTTAAAGGAAAGGGGTGTGGTGATGCATAACTGCGTCACGTTATGAGAAATGTCCCGCCCTTTCCACAGCTTTGACTGTGCGGTGTACCAACGAAACGAATAGAAACTTCTAGAACCCTGCGCGAGTGTATATAAGCCAGGAGCGGAAGAAGCTGCAGCAGGAGATGAAGAGAGTTTTGCGCCAGCATGTGAAGAGCAGGAATGAAGAAGTTTTTCACTCTGCGGGTGAAGGCTTGTGTTAGAAGCAGGAGAAACGTGTGTGCTTACCGCCCGTGGGCGAGGACGTGTTTTGCAGTGGAAGCGCGTGAGTGGCTGACGTGATACTGGCAAAGAAGTTTTATTATTGAAGTGTGGACATTTACACGGCGAGGTTTCCTAGAAGAGAAACTTCAGGAGCAGTGGAGCGACCACCGGCGCTGGACTTTGAGTGAGTGTTTCTTTGAAGAGAAGCATTGAAGCTTTGTTCCAAGAGCTTTGGACTGAATGCGTTTGATGAACATTTTGGTCTATAAGCGTCTTGGTTAGTTAATGCAAGAAATGGCATTGTAGTGCGTGTTGTTTATGCCCGTTATTTTGAGTATCTGGTGATTGGCGACACATTGTATTGGATCACTGCAGCGTGTGCATGTCTGTTTCTTGTTTGTTCTGCTGTACTTAAGAAGATATTTTCGTTTCGCTATCAACTCTCCGCTCTGCCTCATTCTTTGGACCACAACTAGCGTTTGCTGGTGCACTAAAAGGAACTAATTCTAAATTGCCCGTGCTTTCGTGGTGCGTTTTGAAGGACCGACATGTCAACCCTTGAAATCATACCAGCAATTGCCTCTCTAATTAACAGGACCAGTGACAATTATTGTGGCATCCATGACAGGACCTTTTTGGTGCGCAGTGTGTCCAAAGTAAGGAGAAAGAGCCTCAAGTTGTTGATAGTGCTATCGGAACGATTTCCGCAAGTTGCACGACTTTCTCACTAACGAGTGCACAGAGAGTTTCAATAGACAGAGTTATACAGAAATTTCGTGCACGAGGCTAGAATTTCATTTGAGAGCCACCATGAATCTGGAGAATCTGGTTGCGCTTTGTGAGAAGATGGGTCTTTCTGGCGCTAAACTACGGAGGGGGTTAGCCAAAAAAAAAAAAGAACGAAAAAGGGCGTAAGTAGAAAGAGAGGTAAAAAAGCAACAGTTACAAAAAGAAAGAGAGACGAAGAAGCGACAGTTAAAAAAAGAAAGCGAAGCCTAAGAGAGGCACATGCAAGCGAAGATGGCTGAGACGAGGCAGTAGCAGCACAAGATAAAACTCTAACAGCTCCATTTGCAGCAGTGAAGTTACACTCCCATCCAGGCTAGAATTTGGAGCAGCAAAAGAGAAGATAATAGCTTCCATTTAAGGGGAGATGCGGGTCAAAAAACAGAGATTTTTTTTGAAAAAGTCGAATTTGTGTTTTCTTGCGTTTTGTATTTCTCCAAGCCTTCTCCTTAATATATTAAAAAATCAAAGCTGAGATTCAGCTAGAAGTTATCGAAAAATACAATTAAAGCACTCGCGGTGGCTCGTGAAAGTGCGCAGTTACCCGATTTTCACGCACGCGGCACTTCGCTCTACGGCATCGCCGGCTCTTGAAATTTCGCGGGCATGTAGGCCTAACCCTCTTCTCCAAGAGCCCGCTTCGGCAAAGCGGCATTCACGCTAAAAATACAACGAAAAAAT